>NW_027664060.1:392500-545000 GCF_964034855.1 Anser brachyrhynchus
CAACAGGACTCTGCGTCTTCACTCTTTCCTAACAACCCTAAACATAACCCTAACAGCAACAAGAAGCTCAACCCGAGTTAGACCCGAAAAAACACGTACGGTGCCACTTTCTGCCATCAAAAAGTGCTCTCAGCGGAAGCCTTTGGGTACACCTGAACTCCCTGGGGGAGCCTTTACGCAACCCCACACTCAACAGGACTCTGCGTCTTCACTCTTTCCTAACAACCCTAAACATAACCCTAACCGCAACAAGAAGCTGAACCCGAGTTAGACCCGAAAAAACACGTACGGTGCCACTTTCTGCCATCAAAAAGTGCTCTCAGCGCAAGCCTTTGGGTACACCTGAACTCCCTGGGGGAGCCTTTACGCAACCCCACACTCAACAGGACTCTGCGTCTTCACTCTTTCCTAACAACCCTAAACATAAGCCTAACCGCAACAAGAAGCTGAACCCGAGTTAGACCCGAAAAAACACGTACGGTGCCACTTTCTGCCATCAAAAAGTGCTCTCAGCGGAAGCCTTTGGGTACACCTGAACTCCCTGGGGGAGCCTTTACGCAACCCCACACTCAACAGGACTCTGCGTCTTCACTCTTTCCTAACAACCCTAAACATAACCCTAACCGCAACAAGAAGCTGAACCCGAGTTAGACCCGAAAAAACAAGTACAGTGCCACTTTCTGCCATCAAAAAGTGCTCTCAGCGGAAGCCTATGGGTACACCTGAACTCCCTGGGGGAGCCTTTACGCAACTCCACACTCAACAGGACTCTGCGTCTTCACTCTTTCCTAACAACCCTAAACATAACCCTAACCGCAACAAGAAGCTGAACCCGAGTTAGACCCGAAAAAACACGTACGGTGCCACTTTCTGCCATCAAAAAGTGCTCTCAGCGGAAGCCTTTGGGTACACCTGAACTCCCTGGGGGAGCCTTTACGCAACCCCACACTCAACAGGACTCTGCGTCTTCACTCTTTCCTAACAACCCTAAACATAACCCTAACCGGAACAAGAAGCTCAACCCGAGTTAGACCCGAAAAAACACGTACGGTGCCGCTTTCTGCCATCAAAAAGTGCTCTCAGCGGAAGCCTTTGGGTACACCTGAATTCCCTGGGGGAGCCTTTACGCAACCCCACACTCAACAGGACTCTGCGTCTTCACTCTTTCCTAACAACCCTAAACATAACCCTAACCGCAACAAGAAGCTGAACCCGAGTTAGACCCGAAAAAACACGTACGGTGCCACTTTCTGCCATCAAAAAGTGCTCTCAGCGGAAGCCTTTGGGTACACCTGAACTCCCTGGGGGAGCCTTTATGCAACCCCACACTCAACAGGACTCTGCGTCTTCACTCTTTCCTAACAACCCTAAACATAACCCTAACCGCAACAAGAAGCTGAACCCGAGTTAGACCCGAAAAAACACGTATGGTGCCACTTTCTGCCATCAAAAAGTGCTCTCAGTGGAAGCCTTTGGGTACACCTGAACTCCCTGGGGGAGCCTTTACGCAACCCCACACTCAACAGGACTCTGCGTCTTCACTCTTTCCTAACAACCCTAAACATAACCCTAACCGGAACAAGAAGCTGAACCCGAGTTAGACCCGAAAAACATGTACGGTGCCACTTTCTGCCATCCAAAAGTGCTCTCAGCGGAAGCCTTTGGGTACACCTGAACTCCCTGGGGGAGCCTTTACGCAACCCCACACTCAACAGGACTCTGCGTCTTCACTCTTTCCTAACAATCCTAAACATAAGCCTAACCGGAACAAGAAGCTGAACCCGAGTTAGACCCGAAAAAACACGTACGGTGCCACTTTCTGCCATCAAAAAGTGCTCTCAGCGGAAGCCTTTGGGTACACCTGAACTCCCTGGGGGAGCCTTTACGCAACCCCACACTCAACAGGACTCTGCGTCTTCACTCTTTCCTAACAACCCTAAACATAACCCTAACCGCAACAAGAAGCTGAACCCGAGTTAGACCCGAAAAAACACGTACGGTGCCACTTTCTGCCATCAAAAAGTGCTCTCAGCGGAAGCCTTTGGGTACACCTGAACTCCCTGGGGGAGCCTTTACGCAACCCCACACTCAACAGGACTCTGCGTCTTCACTCTTTCCTAACAACCCTAAACATAACCCTAACCGCAACAAGAAGCTCAACCCGAGTTAGACCCGAAAAAACACGTACGGTGCCACTTTCTGCCATCAAAAAGTGCTCTCAGCGGAAGCCTTTGGGTACACCTGAACTCCCTGGGGGAGCCTTTACGCAACCCCACACTCAACAGGACTCTGCGTCTTCACTCTTTCCTAACAACCTTAAACATAACCCTAACCGCAACAAGAAGCTGAACCCGAGTTAGACCCGAAAAAACACGTACGGTGCCACTTTCTGCCATCAAAAAGTGCTCTCAGCGGAAGCCTTTGGGTACACCTGAACTCCCTGGGGGAGCCTTTACGCAACCCCACACTCAACAGGACTCTGCGTCTTCACTCTTTCCTAACAACCCTAAACATAACCCTAACCGCAACAAGAAGCTGAACCTGAGTTAGACCCGAAAAAACACGTACGGTGCCACTTTCTGCCATCAAAAAGTGCTCTCAGCGGAAGCCTTTGGGTACACCTGAACTCCCTGGGGGAGCCTTTACGCAACCCCATACTCAACAGGACTCTGCGTCTTCACTCTTTCCTAACAACCCTAAACATAACCCTAACCGCAACAAGAAGCTCAACCCGAGTTAGACCCGAAAAAACACGTACGGTGCCACTTTCTGCCATCAAAAAGTGCTCTCAGCGGAAGCCTTTGGGTACACCTGAACTCCCTGGGGGAGCCTTTACGCAACCCCACACTCAACAGGACTCTGCGTCTTCACTCTTTCCTAACAACCCTAAACATAAGCCTAAGCGGAACAAGAAGCTGAACCCGAGTTAGACCCGAAAAAACACGTACGGTGCCACTTTCTGCCATCAAAAAGTGCTCTCAGCGGAAGCCTTTGGGTACACCTGAACTCCCTGGGGGAGCCTTTACGCAACCCCACACTCAACAGGACTCTGCGTCTTCACTCTTTCCTAACAACCCTAAACATAACCCTAACCGCAACAAGAAGCTGAACCCGAGTTAGACCCGAAAAAACACGTACGGTGCCACTTTCTGCCATCAAAAAGTGCTCTCAGCGGAAGCCTTTGGGTACACCTGAACTCCCTGGGGGAGCCTTTACGCAACCCCACACTCAACAGGACTCTGCGTCTTCACTCTTTCCTAACAACCCTAAACATAACCCGAACCGCAACAAGAAGCTGAACCCGAGTTAGACCCGAAAAAACACGTACGGTGCCACTTTCTGCCATCAAAAAGTGCTCTCAGCGGAAGCCTTTGGGTACACCTGAACTCCCTGGGGGAGCCTTTACGCAACCCCACACTCAACAGGACTCTGCGTCTTCACTCTTTCCTAACAACCCTAAACATAACCCTAACCGCAACAAGAAGCTCAACCCGAGTTAGACCCGAAAAAACACGTACGGTGCCACTTTCTGCCATCAAAAAGTGCTCTCAGCGGAAGCCTTTGGGTACACCTGAACTCCCTGGGGGAGCCTTTACGCAACCCCACACTCAACAGGACTCTGCGTCTTCACTCTTTCCTAACAACCTTAAACATAACCCTAACCGCAACAAGAAGCTGAACCCGAGTTAGACCCGAAAAAACACGTACGGTGCCACTTTCTGCCATCAAAAAGTGCTCTCAGCGGAAGCCTTTGGGTACACCTGAACTCCCTGGGGGAGCCTTTACGCAACCCCACACTCAACAGGACTCTGCGTCTTCACTCTTTCCTAACAACCCTAAACATAAGCCTAACCGCAACAAGAAGCTCAACCCGAGTTAGACCCGAAAAAACACGTACGGTGCCACTTTCTGCCATCAAAAAGTGCTCTCAGCGGAAGCCTTTGGGTACACCTGAACTCCCTGGGGGAGCCTTTACGCAACCCCACACTCAACAGGACTCTGCGTCTTCACTCTTTCCTAACAACCCTAAAAATAACCCGAACCGCAACAAGAAGCTGAACCCGAGTTAGACCCGAAAACACACGTACGGTGCCACTTTCTGCCATCAAAAAGTGCTCTCAGCGGAAGCCTTTGGGTACACCTGAACTCCCTGGGGGAGCCTTTACGCAACCCCACACTCAACAGGACTCTGCGTCTTCACTCTTTCCTAACAACCCTAAACATAACCCTTACCGCAACAAGAAGCTGAACCTGAGTTAGACCCGAAAAAACACGTACGGTGCCACTTTCTGCCATCAAAAAGTGCTCTCAGCGGAAGCCTTTGGGTACACCTGAACTCCCTGGGGGAGCCTTTACGCAACCCCACACTCAACAGGACTCTGCGTCTTCACTCTTTCCTAACAACCCTAAACATAACCCTAACCGCAACAAGAAGCTGAACCCGAGTTAGACCCGAAAAAACACGTACGGTGCCACTTTCTGCCATCCAAAACTGCTCTCAGCGGAAGCCTTTGGGTACACCTGAACTCCCTGGGGGAGCCTTTACGCAACCCCACACTCAACAGGACTCTGCGTCTTCACTCTTTCCTAACAACCCTAAACATAACCCTAACCGCAACAAGAAGCTGAACCCGAGTTAGACCCGAAAAAACACGTACGGTGCCACTTTCTGCCATCAAAAAGTGCTCTCAGCGGAAGCCTTTGGGTACACCTGAACTCCCTGGGGGAGCCTTTACGCAACCCCACACTCAACAGGACTCTGCGTCTTCACTCTTTCCTAACAACCCTAAACATAACCCTAACCGCAACAAGAAGCTCAACCCGAGTTAGACCCGAAAAAACACGTACGGTGCCACTTTCTGCCATCAAAAAGTGCTCTCAGCGGAAGCCTTTGGGTACACCTGAACTCCCTGGGGGAGCCTTTACGCAACCCCACAATCAACAGGACTCTGCGTCTTCACTCTTTCCTAACAACCCTAAACATAACCCTAACCGCAACAAGAAGCTCAACCCGAGTTAGACCCGAAAAAACACGTACGGTGCCACTTTCTGCCATCAAAAAGTGCTCTCAGCGGAAGCCTTTGGGTACACCTGAACTCCCTGGGGGAGCCTTTACGCAACCCCACAATCAACAGGACTCTGCGTCTTCACTCTTTCCTAACAACCCTAAACATAACCCTAACCGCAACAAGAAGCTCAACCCGAGTTAGACCCGAAAAAACACGTACGGTGCCACTTTCTGCCATCAAAAAGTGCTCTCAGCGGAAGCCTTTGGGTACACCTGAACTCCCTGGGGGAGCCTTTACGCAACCCCACACTCAACAGGACTCTGCGTCTTCACTCTTTCCTAACAACCCTAAACATAAGCCTAACTGGAACAAGAAGCTGAACCCAAGTTAGACCCGAAAAAACACGTACGGTGCCACTTTCTGCCATCAAAAAGTGCTCTCAGCGGAAGCCTTTGGGTACACCTGAACTCCCTGGGGGAGCCTTTACGCAACCCCACACTCAACAGGACTCTGCGTCTTCACTCTTTCCTAACAACCCTAAACATAAGCCTAACCGCAACAAGAAGCTCAACCCGAGTTAGACCCGAAAAAACACATACGGTGCCACTTTCTGCCATCAAAAAGTGCTCTCAGCGGAAGCCTTTGGGTACACCTGAACTCCCTGGGGGAGCCTTTACGCAACCCCACACTCAACAGGACTCTGCGTCTTCACTCTTTCCTAACAACCCTAAACATAACCCTAACCGGAACAAGAAGCTCAACCCGAGTTAGACCCGAAAAAACACGTACGGTGCCACTTTCTGCCATCAAAAAGTGCTCTCAGCGGAAGCCTTTGGGTACACCTGAACTCCCTGGGGGAGCCTTTACGCAACCCCACACTCAACAGGACTCTGCGTCTTCACTCTTTCCTAACAACCCTAAACATAACCCTAACCGCAACAAGAAGCTCAACCTGAGTTAGACCCGAAAAAACACGTACGGTGCCACTTTCTGCCATCCAAAAGTGCTCTCAGCGGAAGCCTTTGGGTACACCTGAACTCCCTGGGGGAGCCTTTACGCAACCCCACACTCAACAGGACTCTGCGTCTTCACTCTTTCCTAACAACCCTAAACATAACCCTAACCGCAACAAGAAGCTGAACCTGAGTTAGACCCGAAAAAACACGTACGGTGCCACTTTCTGCCATCAAAAAGTGCTCTCAGCGGAAGCCTTTGGGTACACCTGAACTCCCTGGGGGAGCCTTTACGCAACCCCACACTCAACAGGACTCTGCGTCTTCACTCTTTCCTAACAACCCTAAACATAAGCCTAACCGGAACAAGAAGCTGAACCCGAGTTAGACCCGAAAAAACACGTACGGTGCCACTTTCTGCCATCAAAAAGTGCTCTCAGCGGAAGCCTTTGGGTACACCTGAACTCCCTGGGGGAGCCTTTACGCAACCCCACACTCAACAGGACTCTGCGTCTTCACTCTTTCCTAACAACCCTAAACATAACCCTAACCGCAACAAGAAGCTGAACCCGAGTTAGACCCGAAAAAACACGTACGGTGCCACTTTCTGCCATCAAAAAGTGCTCTCAGCGGAAGCCTTTGGGTACACCTGAACTCCCTGGGGGAGCCTTTACGCAACCCCACACTCAACAGGACTCTGCGTCTTCACTCTTTCCTAACAACCCTAAACATAACCCGAACCGCAACAAGAAGCTGAACCCGAGTTAGACCCGAAAAAACACGTACGGTGCCACTTTCTGCCATCAAAAAGTGCTCTCAGCGGAAGCCTTTGGGTACACCTGAACTCCCTGGGGGAGCCTTTACGCAACCCCACACTCAACAGGACTCTGCGTCTTCACTCTTTCCTAACAACCCTAAACATAACCCTAACCGCAACAAGAAGCTCAACCCGAGTTAGACCCGAAAAAACACGTACGGTGCCACTTTCTGCCATCAAAAAGTGCTCTCAGCGGAAGCCTTTGGGTACACCTGAACTCCCTGGGGGAGCCTTTACGCAACCCCACACTCAACAGGACTCTGCGTCTTCACTCTTTCCTAACAACCTTAAACATAACCCTAACCGCAACAAGAAGCTGAACCCGAGTTAGACCCGAAAAAACACGTACGGTGCCACTTTCTGCCATCAAAAAGTGCTCTCAGCGGAAGCCTTTGGGTACACCTGAACTCCCTGGGGGAGCCTTTACGCAACCCCACACTCAACAGGACTCTGCGTCTTCACTCTTTCCTAACAACCCTAAACATAACCCTAACCGCAACAAGAAGCTGAACCTGAGTTTGACCCGAAAAAACACGTACGGTGCCACTTTCTGCCATCAAAAAGTGCTCTCAGCGGAAGCCTTTGGGTACACCTGAACTCCCTGGGGGAGCCTTTACGCAACCCCATACTCAACAGGACTCTGCGTCTTCACTCTTTCCTAACAACCCTAAACATAACCCTAACCGCAACAAGAAGCTGAACCCGAGTTAGACCCGAAAAAGCACGTACGGTGCCACTTTCTGCCATCAAAAAGTGCTCTCAGCGGAAGCCTTTGGGTACACCTGAACTCCCTGGGGGAGCCTTTACGCAACCCCACACTCAACAGGACTCTGCGTCTTCACTCTTTCCTAACAACCCTAAACATAACCCTAACCGCAACAAGAAGCTGAACCCGAGTTAGACCCGAAAAAACACGTACGGTGCCACTTTCTGCCATCAAAAAGTGCTCTCAGCGGAAGCCTTTGGGTACACCTGAACTCCCTGGGGGAGCCTTTACGCAACCCCACACTCAACAGGACTCTGCGTCTTCACTCTTTCCTAACAACCCTAAACATAACCCTAACCGCAACAAGAAGCTCAACCCGAGTTAGACCCGAAAAAACACGTACGGTGCCACTTTCTGCCATCAAAAAGTGCTCTCAGCGGAAGCCTTTGGGTACACCTGAACTCCCTGGGGGAGCCTTTACGCAACCCCACACTCAACAGGACTCTGCGTCTTCACTCTTTCCTAACAACCCTAAACATAACCCTTACCGCAACAAGAAGCTGAACCTGAGTTAGACCCGAAAAAACACGTACGGTGCCACTTTCTGCCATCAAAAAGTGCTCTCAGCGGAAGCCTTTGGGTACACCTGAACTCCCTGGGGGAGCCTTTACGCAACCCCACACTCAACAGGACTCTGCGTCTTCACTCTTTCCTAACAACCCTAAACATAACCCTAACCGCAACAAGAAGCTGAACCCGAGTTAGACCCGAAAAAACACGTACGGTGCCACTTTCTGCCATCCAAAAGTGCTCTCAGCGGAAGCCTTTGGGTACACCTGAACTCCCTGGGGGAGCCTTTACGCAACCCCACACTCAACAGGACTCTGCGTCTTCACTCTTTCCTAACAACCCTAAACATAACCCTAACCGCAACAAGAAGCTGAACCCGAGTTAGACCCGAAAAAACACGTACGGTGCCACTTTCTGCCATCCAAAAGTGCTCTCAGCGGAAGCCTTTGGGTACACCTGAACTCCCTGGGGGAGCCTTTACGCAACCCCACACTCAACAGGACTCTGCGTCTTCACTCTTTCCTAACAACCCTAAACATAACCCTAACCGCAACAAGAAGCTGAACCCGAGTTAGACCCGAAAAAACACGTACGGTGCCACTTTCTGCCATCAAAAAGTGCTCTCAGCGGAAGCCTTTGGGTACACCTGAACTCCCTGGGGGAGCCTTTACGCAACCCCACACTCAACAGGACTCTGCGTCTTCACTCTTTCCTAACAACCCTAAACATAACCCTAACCGCAACAAGAAGCTCAACCCGAGTTAGACCCGAAAAAACACGTACGGTGCCACTTTCTGCCATCAAAAAGTGCTCTCAGCGGAAGCCTTTGGGTACACCTGAACTCCCTGGGGGAGCCTTTACGCAACCCCACACTCAACAGGACTCTGCGTCTTCACTCTTTCCTAACAACCCTAAACATAACCCTAACCGCAACAAGAAGCTCAACCCGAGTTAGACCCGAAAAAACACGTACGGTGCCACTTTCTGCCATCAAAAAGTGCTCTCAGCGGAAGCCTTTGGGTACACCTGAACTCCCTGGGGGAGCCTTTACGCAACCCCACAATCAACAGGACTCTGCGTCTTCACTCTTTCCTAACAACCCTAAACATAACCCTAACCGCAACAAGAAGCTCAACCCGAGTTAGACCCGAAAAAACACGTACGGTGCCACTTTCTGCCATCAAAAAGTGCTCTCAGCGGAAGCCTTTGGGTACACCTGAACTCCCTGGGGGAGCCTTTACGCAACCCCACACTCAACAGGACTCTGCGTCTTCACTCTTTCCTAACAACCCTAAACATAAGCCTAACCGGAACAAGAAGCTGAACCCAAGTTAGACCCGAAAAAACACGTACGGTGCCACTTTCTGCCATCAAAAAGTGCTCTCAGCGGAAGCCTTTGGGTACACCTGAACTCCCTGGGGGAGCCTTTACGCAACCCCACACTCAACAGGACTCTGCGTCTTCACTCTTTCCTAACAACCCTAAACATAAGCCTAACCGCAACAAGAAGCTCAACCCGAGTTAGACCCGAAAAAACACGTACGGTGCCACTTTCTGCCATCAAAAAGTGCTCTCAGCGGAAGCCTTTGGGTACACCTGAACTCCCTGGGGGAGCCTTTACGCAACCCCACACTCAACAGGACTCTGCGTCTTCACTCTTTCCTAACAACCCTAAACATAACCCTAACCGGAACAAGAAGCTGAACCCGAGTTAGACCCGAAAAAGCACGTACGGTGCCACTTTCTGCCATCAAAAAGTGCTCTCAGCGGAAGCCTTTGGGTACACCTGAACTCCCTGGGGGAGCCTTTACGCAACCCCACACTCAACAGGACTCTGCGTCTTCACTCTTTCCTAACAACCCTAAACATAACCCTAACCGCAACAAGAAGCTCAACCTGAGTTAGACCCGAAAAAACACGTACGGTGCCACTTTCTGCCATCCAAAAGTGCTCTCAGCGGAAGCCTTTGGGTACACCTGAACTCCCTGGGGGAGCCTTTACGCAACCCCACACTCAACAGGACTCTGCGTCTTCACTCTTTCCTAACAACCCTAAACATAACCCTAACCGCAACAAGAAGCTCAACCCGAGTTAGACCCGAAAAAACACGTACGGTGCCACTTTCTGCCATCAAAAAGTGCTCTCAGCGGAAGCCTTTGGGTACACCTGAACTCCCTGGGGGAGCCTTTACGCAACCCCACACTCAACAGGACTCTGCGTCTTCACTCTTTCCTAACAACCCGAAACATAAGCCTAACTGGAAAAAGAAGCTGAACCCAAGTTAGACCCGAAAAAACACGTACGGTGCCACTTTCTGCCATCAAAAAGTGCTCTCAGCGGAAGCCTTTGGGTACACCTGAACTCCCTGGGGGAGCCTTTACGCAACCCCACACTCAACAGGACTCTGCGTCTTCACTCTTTCCTAACAACCCTAAACATAAGCCTAACCGCAACAAGAAGCTCAACCCGAGTTAGACCCGAAAAAACACGTACGGTGCCACTTTCTGCCATCAAAAAGTGCTCTCAGCGGAAGCCTTTGGGTACACCTGAACTCCCTGGGGGAGCCTTTACGCAACCCCACACTCAACAGGACTCTGCGTCTTCACTCTTTCCTAACAACCCTAAACATAACCCTAACCGGAACAAGAAGCTCAACCCGAGTTAGACCCGAAAAAACACGTACGGTGCCACTTTCTGCCATCAAAAAGTGCTCTCAGCGGAAGCCTTTGGGTACACCTGAACTCCCTGGGGGAGCCTTTACGCAACCCCACACTCAACAGGACTCTGCGTCTTCACTCTTTCCTAACAACCCTAAACATAACCCTAACCGCAACAAGAAGCTCAACCTGAGTTAGACCCGAAAAAACACGTACGGTGCCACTTTCTGCCATCAAAAAGTGCTCTCAGCGGAAGCCTTTGGGTACACCTGAACTCCCTGGGGGAGCCTTTACGCAACCCCACACTCAACAGGACTCTGCGTCTTCACTCTTTCCTAACAACCCTAAACATAACCCTAACCGCAACAAGAAGCTGAACCCGAGTTAGACCCGAAAAAACACGTACGGTGCCACTTTCTGCCATCAAAAAGTGCTCTCAGCGGAAGCCTTTGGGTACACCTGATCTCCCTGGGGGAGCCTTTACGCAACCCCACACTCAACAGGACTCTGCGTCTTCACTCTTTCCTAACAACCCTAAACATAACCCTAACCGCAACAAGAAGCTGAACCCGAGTTAGACCCGAAAACACACGTACGGTGCCACTTTCTGCCATCAAAAAGTGCTCTCAGCGGAAGCCTTTGGGTACACCTGAACTCCCTGGGGGAGCCTTTACGCAACCCCACACTCAACAGGACTCTGCGTCTTCACTCTTTCCTAACAACCCTAAACATAACCCTAACCGCAACAAGAAGCTGAACCTGAGTTAGACCCGAAAAAACACGTACGGTGCCACTTTCTGCCATCAAAAAGTGCTCTCAGCGGAAGCCTTTGGGTACACCTGAACTCCCTGGGGGAGCCTTTACGCAACCCCACACTCAACAGGACTCTGCGTCTTCACTCTTTCCTAACAACCCTAAACATAACCCTAACCGCAACAAGAAGCTCAACCCGAGTTAGACCCGAAAAAACACGTACGGTGCCACTTTCTGCCATCAAAAAGTGCTCTCAGCGGAAGCCTTTGGGTACACCTGAACTCCCTGGGGGAGCCTTTACGCAACCCCACACTCAACAGGACTCTGCGTCTTCACTCTTTCCTAACAACCCTAAACATAACCCTAACCGCAACAAGAAGCTGAACCCGAGTTAGACCCGAAAAAACACGTACGGTGCCACTTTCTGCCATCAAAAAGTGCTCTCAGCGGAAGCCTTTGGGTACACCTGAACTCCCTGGGGGAGCCTTTACGCAACCCCACACTCAACAGGACTCTGCGTCTTCACTCTTTCCTAACAACCCTAAACATAACCCTAACCGCAACAAGAAGCTCAACCCGAGTTAGACCCGAAAAAACACGTACGGTGCCACTTTCTGCCATCAAAAAGTGCTCTCAGCGGAAGCCTTTGGGTACACCTGAACTCCCTGGGGGAGCCTTTACGCAACCCCACACTCAACAGGACTCTGCGTCTTCACTCTTTCCTAACAACCATAAACATAAGCCTAACTGGAACAAGAAGCTGAACCCAAGTTAGACCTGAAAAAACACGTACGGTGCCACTTTCTGCCATCAAAAAGTGCTCTCAGCGGAAGCCTTTGGGTACACCTGAACTCCCTGGGGGAGCCTTTACGCAACCCCACACTCAACAGGACTCTGCGTCTTCACTCTTTCCTAACAACCCTAAACATAAGCCTAACCGCAACAAGAAGCTCAACCCGAGTTAGA
The DNA here is from genome assembly GCF_964034855.1 of Anser brachyrhynchus. NCBI lineage: Eukaryota > Metazoa > Chordata > Aves > Anseriformes > Anatidae > Anser > Anser brachyrhynchus. The sequence goes on from NW_027664060.1 coordinate 404,932, forward strand.
CCCGAAAAAACACGTACGGTGCCACTTTCTGCCATCAAAAAGTGCTCTCAGCGGAAGCCTTTGGGTACACCTGAACTCCCTGGGGGAGCCTTTACGCAACCCCACACTCAACAGGACTCTGCGTCTTCACTCTTTCCTAACAACCCTAAACATAACCCTAACCGGAACAAGAAGCTGAACCCGAGTTAGACCCGAAAAAACACGTACGGTGCCACTTTCTGCCATCAAAAAGTGCTCTCAGCGGAAGCCTTTGGGTACACCTGAACTCCCTGGGGGAGCCTTTACGCAACCCCACACTCAACAGGACTCTGCGTCTTCACTCTTTCCTAACAACCCTAAACATAACCCTAACCGCAACAAGAAGCTCAACCTGAGTTAGACCCGAAAAAACACGTACGGTGCCACTTTCTGCCATCAAAAAGTGCTCTCAGCGGAAGCCTTTGGGTACACCTGAACTCCCTGGGGGAGCCTTTACGCAACCCCACACTCAACAGGACTCTGCGTCTTCACTCTTTCCTAACAACCCTAAACATAACCCTAACCGCAACAAGAAGCTGAACCCGAGTTAGACCCGAAAAAACACGTACGGTGCCACTTTCTGCCATCAAAAAGTGCTCTCAGCGGAAGCCTTTGGGTACACCTGATCTCCCTGGGGGAGCCTTTACGCAACCCCACACTCAACAGGACTCTGCGTCTTCACTCTTTCCTAACAACCCTAAACATAACCCTAACCGCAACAAGAAGCTGAACCCGAGTTAGACCCGAAAACACACGTACGGTGCCACTTTCTGCCATCAAAAAGTGCTCTCAGCGGAAGCCTTTGGGTACACCTGAACTCCCTGGGGGAGCCTTTACGCAACCCCACACTCAACAGGACTCTGCGTCTTCACTCTTTCCTAACAACCCTAAACATAACCCTAACCGCAACAAGAAGCTGAACCTGAGTTAGACCCGAAAAAACACGTACGGTGCCACTTTCTGCCATCAAAAAGTGCTCTCAGCGGAAGCCTTTGGGTACACCTGAACTCCCTGGGGGAGCCTTTACGCAACCCCACACTCAACAGGACTCTGCGTCTTCACTCTTTCCTAACAACCCTAAACATAACCCTAACCGCAACAAGAAGCTGAACCCGAGTTAGACCCGAAAAAACACGTACGGTGCCACTTTCTGCCATCAAAAAGTGCTCTCAGCGGAAGCCTTTGGGTACACCTGAACTCCCTGGGGGAGCCTTTACGCAACCCCACACTCAACAGGACTCTGCGTCTTCACTCTTTCCTAACAACCCTAAACATAACCCTAACCGGAACAAGAAGCTGAACCCGAGTTAGACCCGAAAAAACACGTACGGTGCCACTTTCTGCCATCAAAAAGTGCTCTCAGCGGAAGCCTTTGGGTACACCTGAATTCCCTGGGGGAGCCTTTACGCAACCCCACACTCAACAGGACTCTGCGTCTTCACTCTTTCCTAACAACCCTAAACATAAGCCTAACCGCAACAAGAAGCTGAACCCGAGTTAGACCCGAAAAAACACGTACGGTGCCACTTTCTGCCATCAAAAAGTGCTCTCAGCGGAAGCCTTTGGGTACACCTGAACTCCCTGGGGGAGCCTTTACGCAACCCCACACTCAACAGGACTCTGCGTATTCACTCTTTCCTAACAACCCTAAACATAACCCTAACCGCAACAAGAAGCTGAACCTGAGTTAGACCCGAAAAAACACGTACGGTGCCACTTTCTGCCATCAAAAAGTGCTCTCAGCGGAAGCCTTTGGGTACACCTGAACTCCCTGGGGGAGCCTTTACGCAACCCCACACTCAACAGGACTCTGCGTCTTCACTCTTTCCTAACAACCCTAAACATAACCCTAACCGCAACAAGAAGCTGAACCCGAGTTAGACCCGAAAAAACACGTACGGTGCCACTTTCTGCCATCAAAAAGTGCTCTCAGCGGAAGCCTTTGGGTACACCTGAACTCCCTGGGGGAGCCTTTACCCAACCCCACACTCAACAGGACTCTGCGTCTTCACTCTTTCCTAACAACCCTAAACATAAGCCTAACCGCAACAAGAAGCTCAACCCGAGTTAGACCCGAAAAAACACGTACGGTGCCACTTTCTGCCATCAAAAAGTGCTCTCAGCGGAAGCCTTTGGGTACACCTGAACTCCCTGGGGGAGCCTTTACGCAACCCCACACTCAACAGGACTCTGCGTCTTCACTCTTTCCTAACAACCCTAAACATAACCCTAACCGCAACAAGAAGCTCAACCCGAGTTAGACCCGAAAAAACACGTACGGTGCCACTTTCTGCCATCAAAAAGTGCTCTCAGCGGAAGCCTTTGGGTACACCTGAACTCCCTGGGGGAGCCTTTACGCAACCCCACACTCAACAGGACTCTGCGTCTTCACTCTTTCCTAACAACCCTAAACATAAGCCTAACCGCAACAAGAAGCTGAACCCGAGTTAGACCCGAAAAAACACGTACGGTGCCACTTTCTGCCATCAAAAAGTGCTCTCAGCAGAAGCCTTTGGGTACACCTGAACTCCCTGGGGGAGCCTTTACGCAACCCCACACTCAACAGGACTCTGCGTCTTCACTCTTTCCTAACAACCCTATACATAAGCCTAACTGGAACAAGAATCTGAACCCGAGTTAGACCCGAAAAAACACGTACGGTGCCACTTTCTGCCATCAAAAAGTGCTCTCAGCGGAAGCCTTTGGGTACACCTGAACTCCCTGGGGGAGCCTTTACGCAACCCCACACTCAACAGGACTCTGCGTCTTCACTCTTTCCTAACAACCCTAAACATAACCCTAACCGCAACAAGAAGCTGAACCCGAGTTAGACCCGAAAAAACACGTACGGTGCCACTTTCTGCCATCAAAAAGTGCTCTCAGCGGAAGCCTTTGGGTACACCTGAACTCCCTGGGGGAGCCTTTACGCAACCCCACACTCAACAGGACTCTGCGTCTTCACTCTTTCCTAACAACCCTAAACATAAGCCTAACCGCAACAAGAAGCTGAACCCGAGTTAGACCCGAAAAAACACGTACGGTGCCACTTTCTGCCATCAAAAAGTGCTCTCAGCGGAAGCCTTTGGGTACACCTGAACTCCCTGGGGGAGCCTTTACGCAACCCCACACTCAACAGGACTCTGCGTCTTCACTCTTTCCTAACAACCCTAAACATAACCCTAACCGCAACAAGAAGCTGAACCCGAGTTAGACCCGAAAAAACACGTACGGTGCCACTTTCTGCCATCAAAAAGTGCTCTCAGCGGAAGCCTTTGGGTACACCTGAACTCCCTGGGGGAGCCTTTACGCAACCCCACACTCAACAGGACTCTGCGTCTTCACTCTTTCCTAACAACCCTAAACATAACCCTAACCGCAACAAGAAGCTGAACCTGAGTTAGACCCGAAAAAACACGTACGGTGCCACTTTCTGCCATCAAAAAGTGCTCTCAGCGGAAGCCTTTGGGTACACCTGAACTCCCTGGGGGAGCCTTTACGCAACCCCACACTCAACAGGACTCTGCGTCTTCACTCTTTCCTAACAACCCTAAACATAACCCTAACCGCAACAAGAAGCTCAACCCGAGTTAGACCCGAAAAAACACGTACGGTGCCACTTTCTGCCATCAAAAAGTGCTCTCAGCAGAAGCCTTTGGGTACACCTGAACTCCCTGGGGGAGCCTTTACGCAACCCCACACTCAACAGGACTCTGCGTCTTCACTCTTTCCTAACAACCCTAAACATAACCCTAACCGGAACAAGAAGCTCAACCCGAGTTAGACCCGAAAAAACACGTACGGTGCCACTTTCTGCCATCAAAAAGTGCTCTCAGCGGAAGCCTTTGGGTACACCTGAATTCCCTGGGGGAGCCTTTACGCAACCCCACACTCAACAGGACTCTGCGTCTTCACTCTTTCTTAACAACCCTAAACATAACCCTAACCGCAACAAGAAGCTGAACCCGAGTTAGACCCGAAAAAACACGTACGGTGCCACTTTCTGCCATCAAAAAGTGCTCTCAGCGGAAGCCTTTGGGTACACCTGAACTCCCTGGGGGAGCCTTTACGCAACCCCACACTCAACAGGACTCTGCGTCTTCACTCTTTCCTAACAACCCTAAACATAACCCTAACCGCAACAAGAAGCTCAACCCGAGTTAGACCCGAAAAAACACGTACGGTGCCACTTTCTGCCATCAAAAAGTGCTCTCAGCGGAAGCCTTTGGGTACACCTGAACTCCCTGGGGGAGCCTTTACGCAACCCCACACTCAACAGGACTCTGCGTCTTCACTCTTTCCTAACAACCCTAAACATAACCCTAACCGCAACAAGAAGCTCAACCCGAGTTAGACCTGAAAAAACACGTACGGTGCCACTTTCTGCCATCAAAAAGTGCTCTGAGCGGAAGCCTTTGGGTACACCTGAACTCCCTGGGGGAGCCTTTACGCAACCCCACACTCAACAGGACTCTGCGTCTTCACTCTTTCCTAACAACCCTAAACATAAGCCTAACCGCAACAAGAAGCTGAACCCGAGTTAGACCCGAAAAAACAGGTACGGTGCCACTTTCTGCCATCAAAAAGTGCTCTCAGCGGAAGCCTTTGGGTACACCTGAACTCCCTGGGGGAGCCTTTACGCAACCCCACACTCAACAGGACTCTGCGTCTTCACTCTTTCCTAACAACCCTATACATAAGCCTAACTGGAACAAGAAGCTGAACCCGAGTTAGACCCGAAAAAACACGTACGGTGCCACTTTCTGCCATCAAAAAGTGCTCTCAGCGGAAGCCTTTGGGTACACCTGAACTCCCTGGGGGAGCCTTTACGCAACCCCACACTCAACAGGACTCTGCGTCTTCACTCTTTCCTAACAACCCTAAACATAACCCTAACCGCAACAAGAAGCTGAACCCGAGTTAGACCCGAAAAAACACGTACGGTGCCACTTTCTGCCATCAAAAAGTGCTCTCAGCGGAAGCCTTTGGGTACACCTGAACTCCCTGGGGGAGCCTTTACGCAACCCCACACTCAACAGGACTCTGCGTCTTCACTCTTTCCTAACAACCCTAAACATAACCCTAACCGGAACAAGAAGCTGAACCCGAGTTAGACCCGAAAAAACACGTACGGTGCCACTTTCTGCCATCAAAAAGTGCTCTCAGCGGAAGCCTTTGGGTACACCTGAACTCCCTGGGGGAGCCTTTACGCAACCCCACACTCAACAGGACTCTGCGTCTTCACTCTTTCCTAACAACCCTAAACATAACCCTAACCGCAACAAGAAGCTCAACCCGAGTTAGACCCGAAAAAACACGTACGGTGCCACTTTCTGCCATCAAAAGTGCTCTCAGCGGAAGCCTTTGGGTACGCCTGAACTCCCTGGGGGAGCCTTTACGCAACCCCACACTCAACAGGACTCTGCGTCTTCACTCTTTCCTAACAACCCTAAACATAACCCTAACCGCAACAAGAAGCTGAACCCGAGTTAGACCCGAAAAAACACGTACGGTGCCACTTTCTGCCATCAAAAAGTGCTCTCAGCGGAAGCCTTTGGGTACACCTGAACTCCCTGGGGGAGCCTTTACGCAACCCCACACTCAACAGGACTCTGCGTCTTCACTCTTTCCTAACAACCCTAAACATAACCCTAACCGGAACAAGAAGCTCAACCCGAGTTAGACCCGAAAAAACACGTACGGTGCCACTTTCTGCCATCAAAAAGTGCTCTGAGCGGAAGCCTTTGGGTACACCTGAACTCCCTGGGGGAGCCTTTACGCAACCCCACACTCAACAGGACTCTGCGTCTTCACTCTTTCCTAACAACCCTAAACATAACCCTATCCGGAAGAGGAAACTGAACCCGAGTTAGACCCGAAAAAACACGTACGGTGCCACTTTCTGCCATCAAAAAGTGCTCTCAGCGGAAGCCTTTGGGTACACCTGAATTCCCTGGGGGAGCCTTTACGCAACCCCACACTCAACAGGACTCTGCGTCTTCACTCTTTCCTAACAACCCTAAACATAACCCTAACCGCAACAAGAAGCTGAACCCGAGTTAGACCCGAAAAAACACGTACGGTGCCACTTTCTGCCATCAAAAAGTGCTCTCAGCGGAAGCCTTTGGGTACACCTGAACTCCCTGGGGGAGCCTTTACGCAACCCCACACTCAACAGGACTCTGCGTCTTCACTCTTTCCTAACAACCCTAAACATAACCCTAACCGCAACAAGAAGCTCAACCCGAGTTAGACCCAAAAAAACACGTACGGTGCCACTTTCTGCCATCAAAAAGTGCTCTCAGCGGAAGCCTTTGGGTACACCTGAACTCCCTGGGGGAGCCTTTACGCAACCCCACACTCAACAGGACTCTGCGTCTTCACTCTTTCCTAACAACCCTAAACATAACCCTAACCGCAACAAGAAGCTGAACCTGAGTTAGACCCGAAAAAACACGTACGGTGCCACTTTCTGCCATCAAAAAGTGCTCTCAGCGGAAGCCTTTGGGTACACCTGAACTCCCTGGGGGAGCCTTTACGCAACCCCACACTCAACAGGACTCTGCGTCTTCACTCTTTCCTAACAACCCTAAACATAACCCTAACCGGAACAAGAAGCTGAACCCGAGTTAGACCCGAAAAAACACGTACGGTGCCACTTTCTGCCATCAAAAAGTGCTCTCAGCGGAAGCCTTTGGGTACACCTGAACTCCCTGGGGGAGCCTTTACGCAACCCCACACTCAACAGGACTCTGCGTCTTCACTCTTTCCTAACAACCCTAAACATAACCCTAACCGGAACAAGAAGCTGAACCCGAGTTAGACCCGAAAAAACACGTACGGTGCCACTTTCTGCCATCCAAAAGTGCTCTCAGCGGAAGCCTTTGGGTACACCTGAACTCCCTGGGGGAGCCTTTACGCAACCCCACACTCAACAGGACTCTGCGTCTTCACTCTTTCCTAACAACCCTAAACATAACCCTAACCGCAACAAGAAGCTGAACCCGAGTTAGACCCGAAAAAACACGTACGGTGCCACTTTCTGCCATCAAAAAGTGCTCTGAGCGGAAGCCTTTGGGTACACCTGAACTCCCTGGGGGAGCCTTTACGCAACCCCACACTCAACAGGACTCTGCGTCTTCACTCTTTCCTAACAACCCTAAACATAACCCTAACCGCAACAAGAAGCTCAACCCGAGTTAGACCCGAAAAAACACGTACGGTGCCACTTTCTGCCATCAAAAAGTGCTCTCAGCGGAAGCCTTTGGGTACACCTGAACTCCCTGGGGGAGCCTTTACGCAACCCCACACTCAACAGGACTCTGCGTCTTCACTCTTTCCTAACAACCCTAAACATAAGCCTAACCGCAACAAGAAGCTGAACCCGAGTTAGACCCGAAAAAACACGTACGGTGCCACTTTCTGCCATCAAAAAGTGCTCTCAGCGGAAGCCTTTGGGTACACCTGAACTCCCTGGGGGAGCCTTTACGCAACCCCACACTCAACAGGACTCTGCGTCTTCACTCTTTCCTAACAACCCTAAACATAACCCTAACCGCAACAAGAAGCTGAACCCGAGTTAGACCCGAAAAAACACGTACGGTGCCACTTTCTGCCATCAAAAAGTGCTCTCAGCGGAAGCCTTTGGGTACACCTGAGCTCCCTGGGGGAGCCTTTACGCAACCCCACACTCAACAGGACTCTGCGTCTTCACTCTTTCCTAACAACCCTAAACATAAGCCTAACCGCAACAAGAAGCTGAACCCGAGTTAGACCCGAAAAAACACGTACGGTGCCACTTTCTGCCATCAAAAAGTGCTCTCAGCGGAAGCCTTTGGGTACACCTGAACTCCCTGGGGGAGCCTTTACGCAACCCCACACTCAACAGGACTCTGCGTCTTCACTCTTTCCTAACAACCCTAAACATAACCCTAACCGCAACAAGAAGCTGAACCCGAGTTAGACCCGAAAAAACACGTACGGTGCCACTTTCTGCCATCCAAAAGTGCTCTCAGCGGAAGCCTTTGGGTACACCTGAACTCCCTGGGGGAGCCTTTACGCAACCCCACACTCAACAGGACTCTGCGTCTTCACTCTTTCCTAACAACCCTAAACATAACCCTAACCGCAACAAGAAGCTGAACCTGAGTTAGACCCGAAAAAACACGTACGGTGCCACTTTCTGCCATCAAAAAGTGCTCTCAGCGGAAGCCTTTGGGTACACCTGAACTCCCTGGGGGAGCCTTTACGCAACCCCACACTCAACAGGACTCTGCGTCTTCACTCTTTCCTAACAACCCTAAACATAACCCTAACCGCAACAAGAAGCTCAACCCGAGTTAGACCCGAAAAAACACGTACGGTGCCACTTTCTGCCATCAAAAAGTGCTCTCAGCAGAAGCCTTTGGGTACACCTGAACTCCCTGGGGGAGCCTTTACGCAACCCCACACTCAACAGGACTCTGCGTCTTCACTCTTTCCTAACAACCCTAAACATAACCCTAACCGGAACAAGAAGCTCAACCCGAGTTAGACCCGAAAAAACACGTACGGTGCCACTTTCTGCCATCAAAAAGTGCTCTCAGCGGAAGCCTTTGGGTACACCTGAATTCCCTGGGGGAGCCTTTACGCAACCCCACACTCAACAGGACTCTGCGTCTTCACTCTTTCCTAACAACCCTAAACATAACCCTAACCGCAACAAGAAGCTGAACCCGAGTTAGACCCGAAAAAACACGTACGGTGCCACTTTCTGCCATCAAAAAGTGCTCTCAGCGGAAGCCTTTGGGTACACCTGAACTCCCTGGGGGAGCCTTTACGCAACCCCACACTCAACAGGACTCTGCGTCTTCACTCTTTCCTAACAACCCTAAACATAACCCTAACCGCAACAAGAAGCTCAACCCGAGTTAGACCCGAAAAAACACGTACGGTGCCACTTTCTGCCATCAAAAAGTGCTCTCAGCGGAAGCCTTTGGGTACACCTGAACTCCCTGGGGGAGCCTTTACGCAACCCCACACTCAACAGGACTCTGCGTCTTCACTCTTTCCTAACAACCCTAAACATAACCCTAACCGCAACAAGAAGCTCAACCCGAGTTAGACCTGAAAAAACACGTATGGTGCCACTTTCTGCCATCAAAAAGTGCTCTGAGCGGAAGCCTTTGGGTACACCTGAACTCCCTGGGGGAGCCTTTACGCAACCCCACACTCAACAGGACTCTGCGTCTTCACTCTTTCCTAACAACCCTAAACATAAGCCTAACCGCAACAAGAAGCTGAACCCGAGTTAGACCCGAAAAAACAGGTACGGTGCCACTTTCTGCCATCAAAAAGTGCTCTCAGCGGAAGCCTTTGGGTACACCTGAACTCCCTGGGGGAGCCTTTACGCAACCCCACACTCAACAGGACTCTGCGTCTTCACTCTTTCCTAACAACCCTATACATAAGCCTAACTGGAACAAGAAGCTGAACCCGAGTTAGACCCGAAAAAACACGTACGGTGCCACTTTCTGCCATCAAAAAGTGCTCTCAGCGGAAGCCTTTGGGTACACCTGAACTCCCTGGGGGAGCCTTTACGCAACCCCACACTCAACAGGACTCTGCGTCTTCACTCTTTCCTAACAACCCTAAACATAACCCTAACCGCAACAAGAAGCTGAACCCGAGTTAGACCCGAAAAAACACGTACGGTGCCACTTTCTGCCATCAAAAAGTGCTCTCAGCGGAAGCCTTTGGGTACACCTGAACTCCCTGGGGGAGCCTTTACGCAACCCCACACTCAACAGGACTCTGCGTCTTCACTCTTTCCTAACAACCCTAAACATAACCCTATCCGGAAGAGGAAACTGAACCCGAGTTAGACCCGAAAAAACACGTACGGTGCCACTTTCTGCCATCAAAAAGTGCTCTCAGCGGAAGCCTTTGGGTACACCTGAATTCCCTGGGGGAGCCTTTACGCAACCCCACACTCAACAGGACTCTGCGTCTTCACTCTTTCCTAACAACCCTAAACATAACCCTAACCGCAACAAGAAGCTGAACCCGAGTTAGACCCGAAAAAACACGTACGGTGCCACTTTCTGCCATCAAAAAGTGCTCTCAGCGGAAGCCTTTGGGTACACCTGAACTCCCTGGGGGAGCCTTTACGCAACCCCACACTCAACAGGACTCTGCGTCTTCACTCTTTCCTAACAACCCTAAACATAACCCTAACCGCAACAAGAAGCTCAACCCGAGTTAGACCCAAAAAAACACGTACGGTGCCACTTTCTGCCATCAAAAAGTGCTCTCAGCGGAAGCCTTTGGGTACACCTGAACTCCCTGGGGGAGCCTTTACGCAACCCCACACTCAACAGGACTCTGCGTCTTCACTCTTTCCTAACAACCCTAAACATAACCCTAACCGCAACAAGAAGCTGAACCTGAGTTAGACCCGAAAAAACACGTACGGTGCCACTTTCTGCCATCAAAAAGTGCTCTCAGCGGAAGCCTTTGGGTACACCTGAACTCCCTGGGGGAGCCTTTACGCAACCCCACACTCAACAGGACTCTGCGTCTTCACTCTTTCCTAACAACCCTAAACATAACCCTAACCGGAACAAGAAGCTGAACCCGAGTTAGACCCGAAAAAACACGTACGGTGCCACTTTCTGCCATCAAAAAGTGCTCTCAGCGGAAGCCTTTGGGTACACCTGAACTCCCTGGGGGAGCCTTTACGCAACCCCACACTCAACAGGACTCTGCGTCTTCACTCTTTCCTAACAACCCTAAACATAACCCTAACCGGAACAAGAAGCTGAACCCGAGTTAGACCCGAAAAAACACGTACGGTGCCACTTTCTGCCATCCAAAAGTGCTCTCAGCGGAAGCCTTTGGGTACACCTGAACTCCCTGGGGGAGCCTTTACGCAACCCCACACTCAACAGGACTCTGCGTCTTCACTCTTTCCTAACAACCCTAAACATAACCCTAACCGCAACAAGAAGCTGAACCCGAGTTAGACCCGAAAAAACACGTACGGTGCCACTTTCTGCCATCAAAAAGTGCTCTCAGCGGAAGCCTTTGGGTACACCTGAACTCCCTGGGGGAGCCTTTACGCAACCCCACACTCAACAGGACTCTGCGTCTTCACTCTTTCCTAACAACCCTAAACATAAGCCTAACCGCAACAAGAAGCTGAACCCGAGTTAGACCCGAAAAAACACGTACGGTGCCACTTTCTGCCATCAAAAAGTGCTCTCAGCGGAAGCCTTTGGGTACACCTGAACTCCCTGGGGGAGCCTTTACGCAACCCCACACTCAACAGGACTCTGCGTCTTCACTCTTTCCTAACAACCCTAAACATAACCCTAACCGCAACAAGAAGCTGAACCCGAGTTAGACCCGAAAAAACACGTACGGTGCCACTTTCTGCCATCAAAAAGTGCTCTCAGCGGAAGCCTTTGGGTACACCTGAGCTCCCTGGGGGAGCCTTTACGCAACCCCACACTCAACAGGACTCTGCGTCTTCACTCTTTCCTAACAACCCTAAACATAAGCCTAACCGCAACAAGAAGCTGAACCCGAGTTAGACCCGAAAAAACACGTACGGTGCCACTTTCTGCCATCAAAAAGTGCTCTCAGCGGAAGCCTTTGGGTACACCTGAACTCCCTGGGGGAGCCTTTACGCAACCCCACACTCAACAGGACTCTGCGTCTTCACTCTTTCCTAACAACCCTAAACATAACCCTAACCGCAACAAGAAGCTGAACCCGAGTTAGACCCGAAAAAACACGTACGGTGCCACTTTCTGCCATCCAAAAGTGCTCTCAGCGGAAGCCTTTGGGTACACCTGAACTCCCTGGGGGAGCCTTTACGCAACCCCACACTCAACAGGACTCTGCGTCTTCACTCTTTCCTAACAACCCTAAACATAACCCTAACCGCAACAAGAAGCTGAACCTGAGTTAGACCCGAAAAAACACGTACGGTGCCACTTTCTGCCATCAAAAAGTGCTCTCAGCGGAAGCCTTTGGGTACACCTGAACTCCCTGGGGGAGCCTTTACGCAACCCCACACTCAACAGGACTCTGCGTCTTCACTCTTTCCTAACAACCCTAAACATAACCCTAACCGCAACAAGAAGCTCAACCCGAGTTAGACCCGAAAAAACACGTACGGTGCCACTTTCTGCCATCAAAAAGTGCTCTCAGCAGAAGCCTTTGGGTACACCTGAACTCCCTGGGGGAGCCTTTACGCAACCCCACACTCAACAGGACTCTGCGTCTTCACTCTTTCCTAACAACCCTAAACATAACCCTAACCGGAACAAGAAGCTCAACCCGAGTTAGACCCGAAAAAACACGTACGGTGCCACTTTCTGCCATCAAAAAGTGCTCTCAGCGGAAGCCTTTGGGTACACCTGAATTCCCTGGGGGAGCCTTTACGCAACCCCACACTCAACAGGACTCTGCGTCTTCACTCTTTCCTAACAACCCTAAACATAACCCTAACCGCAACAAGAAGCTGAACCCGAGTTAGACCCGAAAAAACACGTACGGTGCCACTTTCTGCCATCAAAAAGTGCTCTCAGCGGAAGCCTTTGGGTACACCTGAACTCCCTGGGGGAGCCTTTACGCAACCCCACACTCAACAGGACTCTGCGTCTTCACTCTTTCCTAACAACCCTAAACATAACCCTAACCGCAACAAGAAGCTCAACCCGAGTTAGACCCGAAAAAACACGTACGGTGCCACTTTCTGCCATCAAAAAGTGCTCTCAGCGGAAGCCTTTGGGTACACCTGAACTCCCTGGGGGAGCCTTTACGCAACCCCACACTCAACAGGACTCTGCGTCTTCACTCTTTCCTAACAACCCTAAACATAACCCTAACCGCAACAAGAAGCTCAACCCGAGTTAGACCTGAAAAAACACGTATGGTGCCACTTTCTGCCATCAAAAAGTGCTCTGAGCGGAAGCCTTTGGGTACACCTGAACTCCCTGGGGGAGCCTTTACGCAACCCCACACTCAACAGGACTCTGCGTCTTCACTCTTTCCTAACAACCCTAAACATAAGCCTAACCGCAACAAGAAGCTGAACCCGAGTTAGACCCGAAAAAACAGGTACGGTGCCACTTTCTGCCATCAAAAAGTGCTCTCAGCGGAAGCCTTTGGGTACACCTGAACTCCCTGGGGGAGCCTTTACGCAACCCCACACTCAACAGGACTCTGCGTCTTCACTCTTTCCTAACAACCCTATACATAAGCCTAACTGGAACAAGAAGCTGAACCCGAGTTAGACCCGAAAAAACACGTACGGTGCCACTTTCTGCCATCAAAAAGTGCTCTCAGCGGAAGCCTTTGGGTACACCTGAACTCCCTGGGGGAGCCTTTACGCAACCCCACACTCAACAGGACTCTGCGTCTTCACTCTTTCCTAACAACCCTAAACATAACCCTAACCGCAACAAGAAGCTGAACCCGAGTTAGACCCGAAAAAACACGTACGGTGCCACTTTCTGCCATCAAAAAGTGCTCTCAGCGGAAGCCTTTGGGTACACCTGAACTCCCTGGGGGAGCCTTTACGCAACCCCACACTCAACAGGACTCTGCGTCTTCACTCTTTCCTAACAACCCTAAACATAACCCTAACCGGAACAAGAAGCTCAACCCGAGTTAGACCCGAAAAAACACGTACGGTGCCACTTTCTGCCATCAAAAAGTGCTCTCAGCAGAAGCCTTTGGGTACACCTGAACTCCCTGGGGGAGCCTTTACGCAACCCCACACTCAACAGGACTCTGCGTCTTCACTCTTTCCTAACAACCCTAAACATAACCCTAACCGCAACAAGAAGCTCAACCCGAGTTAGACCCGAAAAAACACGTACGGTGCCACTTTCTGCCATCAAAAGCGCTCTCAGCGGAAGCCTTTGGGTACGCCTGAACTCCCTGGGGGAGCCTTTACGCAACCCCACACTCAACAGGACTCTGCGTCTTCACTCTTTCCTAACAACCCTAAACATAACCCTAACCGCAACAAGAAGCTGAACCCGAGTTAGACCCGAAAAAACACGTACGGTGCCACTTTCTGCCATCAAAAAGTGCTCTCAGCGGAAGCCTTTGGGTACACCTGAACTCCCTGGGGGAGCCTTTACGCAACCCCACACTCAACAGGACTCTGCGTCTTCACTCTTTCCTAACAACCCTAAACATAACCCTAACCGGAACAAGAAGCTCAACCCGAGTTAGACCCGAAAAAACACGTACGGTGCCACTTTCTGCCATCAAAAAGTGCTCTGAGCGGAAGCCTTTGGGTACACCTGAACTCCCTGGGGGAGCCTTTACGCAACCCCACACTCAACAGGACTCTGCGTCTTCACTCTTTCCTAACAACCCTAAACATAACCCTATCCGGAAGAGGAAACTGAACCCGAGTTAGACCTGAAAAAAGACGTACGGTGCCACTTTCTGCCATCAAAAAGTGCTCTCAGCGGAAGCCTTTGGGTACACCTGAATTCCCTGGGGGAGCCTTTACGCAACCCCACACTCAACAGGACTCTGCGTCTTCACTCTTTCCTAACAACCCTAAACATAACCCTAACCGCAACAAGAAGCTCAACCCGAGTTAGACCCGAAAAAACACGTACGGTGCCACTTTCTGCCATCAAAAAGTGCTCTCAGCGGAAGCCTTTGGGTACACCTGAACTCCCTGGGGGAGCCTTTACGCAACCCCACACTCAACAGGACTCTGCGTCTTCACTCTTTCCTAACAACCCTAAACATAAGCCTAACCGGAACAAGAAGCTGAACCCGAGTTAGACCCGAAAAAACACGTACGGTGCCACTTTCTGCCATCAAAAAGTGCTCTCAGCGGAAGCCTTTGGGTACACCTGAACTCCCTGGGGGAGCCTTTACGCAACCCCACACTCAACAGGACTCTGCGTCTTCACTCTTTCCTAACAACCCTAAACATAACCCTAACCGCAACAAGAAGCTCAACCCGAGTTAGACCCAAAAAAACACGTACGGTGCCACTTTCTGCCATCAAAAAGTGCTCTCAGCGGAAGCCTTTGGGTACACCTGAACTCCCTGGGGGAGCCTTTACGCAACCCCACACTCAACAGGACTCTGCGTCTTCACTCTTTCCTAACAACCCTAAACATAACCCTAACCGCAACAAGAAGCTGAACCTGAGTTAGACCCGAAAAAACACGTACGGTGCCACTTTCTGCCATCAAAAAGTGCTCTCAGCGGAAGCCTTTGGGTACACCTGAACTCCCTGGGGGAGCCTTTACGCAACCCCACACTCAACAGGACTCTGCGTCTTCACTCTTTCCTAACAACCCTAAACATAACCCTAACCGCAACAAGAAGCTGAACCCGAGTTAGACCCGAAAAAACACGTACGGTGCCACTTTCTGCCATCAAAAAGTGCTCTCAGCGGAAGCCTTTGGGTACACCTGAACTCCCTGGGGGAGCCTTTACGCAACCCCACACTCAACAGGACTCTGCGTCTTCACTCTTTCCTAACAACCCTAAACATAACCCTAACCGCAACAAGAAGCTCAACCCGAGTTAGACCCGAAAAAACACGTACGGTGCCACTTTCTGCCATCCAAAAGTGCTCTCAGCGGAAGCCTTTGGGTACACCTGAACTCCCTGGGGGAGCCTTTACGCAACCCCACACTCAACAGGACTCTGCGTCTTCACTCTTTCCTAACAACCCTAAACATAAGCCTAACCGGAACAAGAAGCTGAACCCGAGTTAGACCCGAAAAAACACGTACGGTGCCACTTTCTGCCATCAAAAAGTGCTCTCAGCGGAAGCCTTTGGGTACACCTGAACTCCCTGGGGGAGCCTTTACGCAACCCCACACTCAACAGGACTCTGCGTCTTCACTCTTTCCTAACAACCCTAAACATAACCCTAACCGCAACAAGAAGCTGAACCCGAGTTAGACCCGGAAAAACACGTACGGTGCCACTTTCTGCCATCAAAAAGTGCTCTGAGCGGAAGCCTTTGGGTACACCTGAACTCCCTGGGGGAGCCTTTACGCAACCCCACACTCAACAGGACTCTGCGTCTTCACTCTTTCCTAACAACCCTAAACATAACCCTAACCGCAACAAGAAGCTCAACCCGAGTTAGACCCGAAAAAACACGTACGGTGCCACTTTCTGCCATCAAAAAGTGCTCTCAGCGGAAGCCTTTGGGTACACCTGAACTCCCTGGGGGAGCCTTTACGCAACCCCACACTCAACAGGACTCTGCGTCTTCACTCTTTCCTAACAACCCTAAACATAACCCTAACCGCAACAAGAAGCTCAACCCGAGTTAGACCCGAAAAAACACGTACGGTGCCACTTTCTGCCATCAAAAAGTGCTCTCAGCGGAAGCCTTTGGGTACACCTGAACTCCCTGGGGGAGCCTTTACGCAACCCCACACTCAACAGGACTCTGCGTCTTCACTCTTTCCTAACAACCCTAAACATAACCCTAACCGCAACAAGAAGCTGAACCCGAGTTAGACCCGAAAAAACACGTACGGTGCCACTTTCTGCCATCAAAAAGTGCTCTCAGCGGAAGCCTTTGGGTACACCTGAACTCCCTGGGGGAGCCTTTACGCAACCCCACACTCAACAGGACTCTGCGTCTTCACTCTTTCCTAACAACCCTAAACATAACCCTAACCGCAACAAGAAGCTCAACCCGAGTTAGACCCGAAAAAACACGTACGGTGCCACTTTCTGCCATCAAAAAGTGCTCTCAGCGGAAGCCTTTGGGTACACCTGAATTCCCTGGGGGAGCCTTTACGCAACCCCACACTCAACAGGACTCTGCGTCTTCACTCTTTCCTAACAACCCTAAACATAACCCTAACCGCAACAAGAAGCTCAACCCGAGTTAGACCCGAAAAAACACGTACGGTGCCACTTTCTGCCATCAAAAAGTGCTCTCAGCGGAAGCCTTTGGGTACACCTGAACTCCCTGGGGGAGCCTTTACGCAACCCCACACTCAACAGGACTCTGCGTCTTCACTCTTTCCTAACAACCCTAAACATAAGCCTAACCGGAACAAGAAGCTGAACCCGAGCTAGACCCGAAAAAGCACGTACGGTGCCACTTTCTGCCATCAAAAAGTGCTCTCAGCGGAAGCCTTTGGGTACACCTGAACTCCCTGGGGGAGCCTTTACGCAACCCCACACTCAACAGGACTCTGCGTCTTCACTCTTTCCTAACAACCCTAAACATAAGCCTAACCGGAACAAGAAGCTGAACCCGAGTTAGACCCGAAAAAACACGTACGGTGCCACTTTCTGCCATCCAAAAGTGCTCTCAGCGGAAGCCTTTGGGTACACCTGAACTCCCTGGGGGAGCCTTTACGCAACCGCACACTCAACAGGACTCTGCGTCTTCACTCTTTCCTAACAACCCTAAACATAAGCCTAACCGCAACAAGAAGCTCAACCCGAGTTAGACCCGAAAAAGCACGTACGGTGCCACTTTCTGCCATCAAAAAGTGCTCTCAGCGGAAGCCTTTGGGTACACCTGAACTCCCTGGGGGAGCCTTTACGCAACCCCACACTCAACAGGACTCTGCGTCTTCACTCTTTCCTAACAACCCTAAACATAACCCTAACCGCAACAAGAAGCTGAACCCGAGTTAGACCCGAAAAAACACGTACGGTGCCACTTTCTGCCATCAAAAAGTGCTCTGAGCGGAAGCCTTTGGGTACACCTGAACTCCCTGGGGGAGCCTTTACGCAACCCCACACTCAACAGGACTCTGCGTCTTCACTCTTTCCTAACAACCCTAAACATAACCCTAACCGCAACAAGAAGCTCAACCCGAGTTAGACCCGAAAAAACACGTACGGTGCCACTTTCTGCCATCAAAAAGTGCTCTCAGCGGAAGCCTTTGGGTACACCTGAACTCCCTGGGGGAGCCTTTACGCAACCCCACACTCAACAGGACTCTGCGTCTTCACTCTTTCCTAACAACCCTAAACATAACCCTAACCGCAACAAGAAGCTGAACCCGAGTTAGACCCGAAAAAACACGTACGGTGCCACTTTCTGCCATCAAAAAGTGCTCTGAGCGGAAGCCTTTGGGTACACCTGAACTCCCTGGGGGAGCCTTTACGCAACCCCACACTCAACAGGACTCTGCGTCTTCACTCTTTCCTAACAACCCTAAACATAACCCTAACCGCAACAAGAAGCTGAACCCGAGTTAGACCCGAAAAAACACGTACGGTGCCACTTTCTGCCATCAAAAAGTGCTCTGAGCGGAAGCCTTTGGGTACACCTGAACTCCCTGGGGGAGCCTTTACACAACCCCACACTCAACAGGACTCTGCGTCTTCACTCTTTCCTAACAACCCTAAACATAACCCTAACCGCAACAAGAAGCTCAACCCGAGTTAGACCCGAAAAAACACGTACGGTGCCACTTTCTGCCATCAAAAAGTGCTCTCAGCGGAAGCCTTTGGGTACACCTGAATTCCCTGGGGGAGCCTTTACGCAACCCCACACTCAACAGGACTCTGCGTCTTCACTCTTTCCTAACAGCCCTAAACATAACCCTAACCGCAACAAGAAGCTCAACCCGAGTTAGACCCGAAAAAGCACGTACGGTGCCACTTTCTGCCATCAAAAAGTGCTCTCAGCGGAAGCCTTTGGGTACACCTGAACTCCCTGGGGGAGCCTTTACGCAACCCCACACTCAACAGGACTCTGCGTCTTCACTCTTTCCTAACAACCCTAAACATAACCCTAACCGGAACAAGAAGCTGAACCCGAGTTAGACCCGAAAAAACACGTACGGTGCCACTTTCTGCCATCCAAAAGTGCTCTGAGCGGAAGCCTTTGGGTACACCTGAACTCCCTGGGGGAGCCTTTACGCAACCCCACACTCAGCAGGACTCTGCGTCTTCACTCTTTCCTAACAACCCTAAACATAAGCCTAACCGGAACAAGAAGCTGAACCCGAGCTAGACCCGAAAAAGCACGTACGGTGCCACTTTCTGCCATCAAAAAGTGCTCTCAGCGGAAGCCTTTGGGTACACCTGAACTCCCTGGGGGAGCCTTTACGCAACCCCACACTCAACAGGACTCTGCGTCTTCACTCTTTCCTAACAACCCTAAACATAACCCTAACCGGAACAAGAAGCTGAACCCGAGTTAGACCCGAAAAAACACGTACGGTGCCACTTTCTGCCATCCAAAAGTGCTCTCAGCGGAAGCCTTTGGGTACACCTGAACTCCCTGGGGGAGCCTTTACGCAACCGCACACTCAACAGGACTCTGCGTCTTCACTCTTTCCTAACAACCCTAAACATAAGCCTAACCGCAACAAGAAGCTCAACCCGAGTTAGACCCGAAAAAGCACGTACGGTGCCACTTTCTGCCATCAAAAAGTGCTCTCAGCGGAAGCCTTTGGGTACACCTGAATTCCCTGGGGGAGCCTTTACGCAACCCCACACTCAACAGGACTCTGCGTCTTCACTCTTTCCTAACAACCCTAAACATAACCCTAACCGCAACAAGAAGCTCAACCCGAGTTAGACCCGAAAAAACACGTACGGTGCCACTTTCTGCCATCAAAAAGTGCTCTGAGCGGAAGCCTTTGGGTACACCTGAACTCCCTGGGGGAGCCTTTACGCAACCCCACACTCAACAGGACTCTGCGTCTTCACTCTTTCCTAACAACCCTAAACATAAGCCTAACCGGAACAAGAAGCTGAACCCGAGCTAGACCCGAAAAAGCACGTACGGTGCCACTTTCTGCCATCAAAAAGTGCTCTCAGCGGAAGCCTTTGGGTACACCTGAACTCCCTGGGGGAGCCTTTACGCAACCCCACACTCAACAGGACTCTGCGTCTTCACTCTTTCCTAACAACCCTATACATAAGCCTAACTGGAACAAGAATCTGAACCCGAGTTAGACCCGAAAAAACACGTACGGTGCCACTTTCTGCCATCAAAAAGTGCTCTCAGCGGAAGCCTTTGGGTACACCTGAACTCCCTGGGGGAGCCTTTACGCAACCCCACACTCAACAGGACTCTGCGTCTTCACTCTTTCCTAACAACCCTAAACATAACCCTAACCGCAACAAGAAGCTCAACCCGAGTTAGACCCGAAAAAACACGTACGGTGCCACTTTCTGCCATCAAAAAGTGCTCTCAGCGGAAGCCTTTGGGTACACCTGAACTCCCTGGGGGAGCCTTTACGCAACCCCACACTCAACAGGACTCTGCGTCTTCACTCTTTCCTAACAACCCTAAACATAAGCCTAACCGCAACAAGAAGCTGAACCCGAGTTAGACCCGAAAAAACACGTACGGTGCCACTTTCTGCCATCAAAAAGTGCTCTGAGCGGAAGCCTTTGGGTACACCTGAACTCCCTGGGGGAGCCTTTACGCAACCGCACACTCAACAGGACTCTGCGTCTTCACTCTTTCCTAACAACCCTAAACATAACCCTAACCGCAACAAGAAGCTCAACCCGAGTTAGACCCGAAAAAACACGTACGGTGCCACTTTCTGCCATCAAAAAGTGCTCTCAGCGGAAGCCTTTGGGTACACCTGAATTCCCTGGGGGAGCCTTTACGCAACCCCACACTCAACAGGACTCTGCGTCTTCACTCTTTCCTAACAACCCTAAACATAAGCCTAACCGGAACAAGAAGCTGAACCCGAGCTAGACCCGAAAAAGCACGTACGGTGCCACTTTCTGCCATCAAAAAGTGCTCTCAGCGGAAGCCTTTGGGTACACCTGAACTCCCTGGGGGAGCCTTTACGCAACCCCACACTCAACAGGACTCTGCGTCTTCACTCTTTCCTAACAACCCTAAACATAACCCTAACCGGAACAAGAAGCTGAACCCGAGTTAGACCCGAAAAAACACGTACGGTGCCACTTTCTGCCATCCAAAAGTGCTCTCAGCGGAAGCCTTTGGGTACACCTGAACTCCCTGGGGGAGCCTTTACGCAACCGCACACTCAACAGGACTCTGCGTCTTCACTCTTTCCTAACAACCCTAAACATAAGCCTAACCGCAACAAGAAGCTCAACCCGAGTTAGACCCGAAAAAGCACGTACGGTGCCACTTTCTGCCATCAAAAAGTGCTCTCAGCGGAAGCCTTTGGGTACACCTGAATTCCCTGGGGGAGCCTTTACGCAACCCCACACTCAACAGGACTCTGCGTCTTCACTCTTTCCTAACAACCCTAAACATAACCCTAACCGCAACAAGAAGCTGAACCCGAGTTAGACCCGAAAAAACACGTACGGTGCCACTTTCTGCCATCAAAAAGTGCTCTCAGCGGAAGCCTTTGGGTACACCTGAACTCCCTGGGGGAGCCTTTACGCAACCCCACACTCAACAGGACTCTGCGTCTTCACTCTTTCCTAACAACCCTAAACATAACCCTAACCGCAACAAGAAGCTCAACCCGAGTTAGACCTGAAAAAACACGTACGGTGCCACTTTCTGCCATCAAAAAGTGCTCTGAGCGGAAGCCTTTGGGTACACCTGAACTCCCTGGGGGAGCCTTTACGCAACCCCACACTCAACAGGACTCTGCGTCTTCACTCTTTCCTAACAACCCTAAACATAAGCCTAACCGCAACAAGAAGCTGAACCCGAGTTAGACCCGAAAAAACAGGTACGGTGCCACTTTCTGCCATCAAAAAGTGCTCTCAGCGGAAGCCTTTGGGTACACCTGAACTCCCTGGGGGAGCCTTTACGCAACCCCACACTCAACAGGACTCTGCGTCTTCACTCTTTCCTAACAACCCTATACATAAGCCTAACTGGAACAAGAAGCTGAACCCGAGTTAGACCCGAAAAAACACGTACGGTGCCACTTTCTGCCATCAAAAAGTGCTCTCAGCGGAAGCCTTTGGGTACACCTGAACTCCCTGGGGGAGCCTTTACGCAACCCCACACTCAACAGGACTCTGCGTCTTCACTCTTTCCTAACAACCCTAAACATAACCCTAACCGCAACAAGAAGCTGAACCCGAGTTAGACCCGAAAAAACACGTACGGTGCCACTTTCTGCCATCAAAAAGTGCTCTCAGCGGAAGCCTTTGGGTACACCTGAACTCCCTGGGGGAGCCTTTACGCAACCCCACACTCAACAGGACTCTGCGTCTTCACTCTTTCCTAACAACCCTAAACATAACCCTAACCGGAACAAGAAGCTCAACCCGAGTTAGACCCGAAAAAACACGTACGGTGCCACTTTCTGCCATCAAAAAGTGCTCTCAGCGGAAGCCTTTGGGTACACCTGAACTCCCTGGGGGAGCCTTTACGCAACCCCACACTCAACAGGACTCTGCGTCTTCACTCTTTCCTAACAACCCTAAACATAACCCTAACCGGAACAAGAAGCTCAACCCGAGTTAGACCCGAAAAAACACGTACGGTGCCACTTTCTGCCATCAAAAAGTGCTCTGAGCGGAAGCCTTTGGGTACACCTGAACTCCCTGGGGGAGCCTTTACGCAACCCCACACTCAACAGGACTCTGCGTCTTCACTCTTTCCTAACAACCCTAAACATAACCCTATCCGGAAGAGGAAACTGAACCCGAGTTAGACCCGAAAAAAGACGTACGGTGCCACTTTCTGCCATCAAAAAGTGCTCTCAGCGGAAGCCTTTGGGTACACCTGAACTCCCTGGGGGAGCCTTTACGCAACCCCACACTCAACAGGACTCTGCGTCTTCACTCTTTCCTAACAACCCTAAACATAACCCTAACCGCAACAAGAAGCTGAACCCGAGTTAGACCCGAAAAAACACGTACGGTGCCACTTTCTGCCATCCAAAAGTGCTCTCAGCGGAAGCCTTTGGGTACACCTGAACTCCCTGGGGGAGCCTTTACGCAACCCCACACTCAACAGGACTCTGCGTCTTCACTCTTTCCTAACAACCCTAAACATAACCCTAACCGCAACAAGAAGCTCAACCCGAGTTAGACCCGAAAAAACACGTACGGTGCCACTTTCTGCCATCAAAAAGTGCTCTCAGCGGAAGCCTTTGGGTACACCTGAACTCCCTGGGGGAGCCTTTACGCAACCCCACACTCAACAGGACTCTGCGTCTTCACTCTTTCCTAACAACCCTAAACATAACCCTAACCGGAACAAGAAGCTGAACCCGAGTTAGACCCGAAAAAACACGTACGGTGCCACTTTCTGCCATCCAAAAGTGCTCTCAGCGGAAGCCTTTGGGTACACCTGAACTCCCTGGGGGAGCCTTTACGCAACCCCACACTCAACAGGACTCTGCGTCTTCACTCTTTCCTAACAACCCTAAACATAAGCCTAACCGGAACAAGAAGCTGAACCCGAGTTAGACCCGAAAAAACACGTACGGTGCCACTTTCTGCCATCAAAAAGTGCTCTCAGCGGAAGCCTTTGGGTACACCTGAACTCCCTGGGGGAGCCTTTACGCAACCCCACACTCAACAGGACTCTGCGTCTTCACTCTTTCCTAACAACCCTAAACATAACCCTAACCGCAACAAGAAGCTGAACCCGAGTTAGACCTGAAAAAACACGTACGGTGCCACTTTCTGCCATCAAAAAGTGCTCTGAGCGGAAGCCTTTGGGTACACCTGAACTCCCTGGGGGAGCCTTTACGCAACCCCACACTCAACAGGACTCTGCGTCTTCACTCTTTCCTAACAACCCTAAACATAACCCTAACCGCAACAAGAAGCTCAACCCGAGTTAGACCCGAAAAAACACGTACGGTGCCACTTTCTGCCATCAAAAAGTGCTCTCAGCGGAAGCCTTTGGGTACACCTGAACTCCCTGGGGGAGCCTTTACGCAACCCCACACTCAACAGGACTCTGCGTCTTCACTCTTTCCTAACAACCCTAAACATAACCCTAACCGCAACAAGAAGCTGAACCCGAGTTAGACCCGAAAAAACACGTACGGTGCCACTTTCTGCCATCAAAAAGTGCTCTCAGCGGAAGCCTTTGGGTACACCTGAACTCCCTGGGGGAGCCTTTACGCAACCCCATACTCAACAGGACTCTGCGTCTTCACTCTTTCCTAACAACCCTAAACATAACCCTAACCGCAACAAGAAGCTGAACCCGAGTTAGACCCGAAAAAACACGTACGGTGCCACTTTCTGCCATCAAAAAGTGCTCTCAGCGGAAGCCTTTGGGTACACCTGAACTCCCTGGGGGAGCCTTTACGCAACCCCACACTCAACAGGACTCTGCGTCTTCACTCTTTCCTAACAACCCTAAACATAACCCTAACCGCAACAAGAAGCTCAACCCGAGTTAGACCCGAAAAAACACGTACGGTGCCACTTTCTGCCATCAAAAAGTGCTCTCAGCGGAAGCCTTTGGGTACACCTGAATTCCCTGGGGGAGCCTTTACGCAACCCCACACTCAACAGGACTCTGCGTCTTCACTCTTTCCTAACAACCCTAAACATAACCCTAACCGCAACAAGAAGCTCAACCCGAGTTAGACCCGAAAAAACACGTACGGTGCCACTTTCTGCCATCAAAAAGTGCTCTGAGCGGAAGCCTTTGGGTACACCTGAACTCCCTGGGGGAGCCTTTACGCAACCCCACACTCAACAGGACTCTGCGTCTTCACTCTTTCCTAACAACCCTAAACATAAGCCTAACCGGAACAAGAAGCTGAACCCGAGCTAGACCCGAAAAAGCACGTACGGTGCCACTTTCTGCCATCAAAAAGTGCTCTCAGCGGAAGCCTTTGGGTACACCTGAACTCCCTGGGGGAGCCTTTACGCAACCCCACACTCAACAGGACTCTGCGTCTTCACTCTTTCCTAACAACCCTAAACATAACCCTAACCGGAACAAGAAGCTGAACCCGAGTTAGACCCGAAAAAACACGTACGGTGCCACTTTCTGCCATCCAAAAGTGCTCTCAGCGGAAGCCTTTGGGTACACCTGAACTCCCTGGGGGAGCCTTTACGCAACCGCACACTCAACAGGACTCTGCGTCTTCACTCTTTCCTAACAACCCTAAACATAAGCCTAACCGCAACAAGAAGCTCAACCCGAGTTAGACCCGAAAAAGCACGTACGGTGCCACTTTCTGCCATCAAAAAGTGCTCTCAGCGGAAGCCTTTGGGTACACCTGAACTCCCTGGGGGAGCCTTTACGCAACCCCACACTCAACAGGACTCTGCGTCTTCACTCTTTCCTAACAACCCTAAACATAACCCTAACCGCAACAAGAAGCTGAACCCGAGTTAGACCCGAAAAAACACGTACGGTGCCACTTTCTGCCATCAAAAAGTGCTCTGAGCGGAAGCCTTTGGGTACACCTGAACTCCCTGGGGGAGCCTTTACGCAACCCCACACTCAACAGGACTCTGCGTCTTCACTCTTTCCTAACAACCCTAAACATAACCCTAACCGCAACAAGAAGCTCAACCCGAGTTAGACCCGAAAAAACACGTACGGTGCCACTTTCTGCCATCAAAAAGTGCTCTCAGCGGAAGCCTTTGGGTACACCTGAACTCCCTGGGGGAGCCTTTACGCAACCCCACACTCAACAGGACTCTGCGTCTTCACTCTTTCCTAACAACCCTAAACATAACCCTAACCGCAACAAGAAGCTCAACCCGAGTTAGACCCGAAAAAACACGTACGGTGCCACTTTCTGCCATCAAAAAGTGCTCTCAGCGGAAGCCTTTGGGTACACCTGAACTCCCTGGGGGAGCCTTTACGCAACCCCACACTCAACAGGACTCTGCGTCTTCACTCTTTCCTAACAACCCTAAACATAACCCTAACCGCAACAAGAAGCTGAACCCGAGTTAGACCCGAAAAAACACGTACGGTGCCACTTTCTGCCATCAAAAAGTGCTCTCAGCGGAAGCCTTTGGGTACACCTGAACTCCCTGGGGGAGCCTTTACGCAACCCCACACTCAACAGGACTCTGCGTCTTCACTCTTTCCTAACAACCCTAAACATAACCCTAACCGCAACAAGAAGCTGAACCCGAGTTAGACCCGAAAAAACACGTACGGTGCCACTTTCTGCCATCAAAAAGTGCTCTCAGCGGAAGCCTTTGGGTACACCTGAACTCCCTGGGGGAGCCTTTACGCAACCCCACACTCAACAGGACTCTGCGTCTTCACTCTTTCCTAACAACCCTAAACATAACCCTAACCGCAACAAGAAGCTCAACCCGAGTTAGACCCGAAAAAACACGTACGGTGCCACTTTCTGCCATCAAAAAGTGCTCTCAGCGGAAGCCTTTGGGTACACCTGAATTCCCTGGGGGAGCCTTTACGCAACCCCACACTCAACAGGACTCTGCGTCTTCACTCTTTCCTAACAACCCTAAACATAACCCTAACCGCAACAAGAAGCTCAACCCGAGTTAGACCCGACAAAACACACACGGTGCCACTTTCTGCCATCAAAAAGTGCTCTGAGCGGAAGCCTTTGGGTACACCTGAACTCCCTGGGGGAGCCTTTACGCAACCCCACACTCAACAGGACTCTGCGTCTTCACTCTTTCCTAACAACCCTAAACATAAGCCTAACCGGAACAAGAAGCTGAACCCGAGCTAGACCCGAAAAAGCACGTACGGTGCCACTTTCTGCCATCAAAAAGTGCTCTCAGCGGAAGCCTTTGGGTACACCTGAACTCCCTGGGGGAGCCTTTACGCAACCCCACACTCAACAGGACTCTGCGTCTTCACTCTTTCCTAACAACCCTAAACATAACCCTAACCGGAACAAGAAGCTGAACCCGAGTTAGACCCGAAAAAACACGTACGGTGCCACTTTCTGCCATCCAAAAGTGCTCTCAGCGGAAGCCTTTGGGTACACCTGAACTCCCTGGGGGAGCCTTTACGCAACCGCACACTCAACAGGACTCTGCGTCTTCACTCTTTCCTAACAACCCTAAACATAAGCCTAACCGCAACAAGAAGCTCAACCCGAGTTAGACCCGAAAAAGCACGTACGGTGCCACTTTCTGCCATCAAAAAGTGCTCTCAGCGGAAGCCTTTGGGTACACCTGAACTCCCTGGGGGAGCCTTTACGCAACCCCACACTCAACAGGACTCTGCGTCTTCACTCTTTCCTAACAACCCTAAACATAACCCTAACCGCAACAAGAAGCTGAACCCGAGTTAGACCCGAAAAAACACGTACGGTGCCACTTTCTGCCATCAAAAAGTGCTCTGAGCGGAAGCCTTTGGGTACACCTGAACTCCCTGGGGGAGCCTTTACGCAACCCCACACTCAACAGGACTCTGCGTCTTCACTCTTTCCTAACAACCCTAAACATAACCCTAACCGCAACAAGAAGCTCAACCCGAGTTAGACCCGAAAAAACACGTACGGTGCCACTTTCTGCCATCAAAAAGTGCTCTGAGCGGAAGCCTTTGGGTACACCTGAACTCCCTGGGGGAGCCTTTACGCAACCCCACACTCAACAGGACTCTGCGTCTTCACTCTTTCCTAACAACCCTAAACATAAGCCTAACCGGAACAAGAAGCTGAACCCGAGTTAGACCCGAAAAAACACGTACGGTGCCACTTTCTGCCATCAAAAAGTGCTCTCAGCGGAAGCCTTTGGGTACACCTGAACTCCCTGGGGGAGCCTTTACACAACCCCACACTCAACAGGACTCTGCGTCTTCACTCTTTCCTAACAACCCTAAACATAACCCTAACCGGAACAAGAAGCTGAACCCGAGTTAGACCCGAAAAAACACGTACGGTGCCACTTTCTGCCATCAAAAAGTGCTCTCAGCGGAAGCCTTTGGGTACACCTGAACTCCCCGGGGGAGCCTTTACGCAACCGCACACTCAACAGGACTCTGCGTCTTCACTCTTTCCTAACAACCCTAAACATAAGCCTAACCGCAACAAGAAGCTCAACCCGAGTTAGACCCGAAAAAGCACGTACGGTGCCACTTTCTGCCATCAAAAAGTGCTCTCAGCGGAAGCCTTTGGGTACACCTGAACTCCCTGGGGGAGCCTTTACGCAACCCCACACTCAACAGGACTCTGCGTCTTCACTCTTTCCTAACAACCCTAAACATAACCCTAACCGCAACAAGAAGCTCAACCCGAGTTAGACCCGACAAAACACACACGGTGCCACTTTCTGCCATCAAAAAGTGCTCTGAGCGGAAGCCTTTGGGTACACCTGAACTCCCTGGGGGAGCCTTTACGCAACCCCACACTCAACAGGACTCTGCGTCTTCACTCTTTCCTAACAACCCTAAACATAAGCCTAACCGGAACAAGAAGCTGAACCCGAGCTAGACCCGAAAAAGCACGTACGGTGCCACTTTCTGCCATCAAAAAGTGCTCTCAGCGGAAGCCTTTGGGTACACCTGAACTCCCTGGGGGAGCCTTTACGCAACCCCACACTCAACAGGACTCTGCGTCTTCACTCTTTCCTAACAACCCTAAACATAACCCTAACCGGAACAAGAAGCTGAACCCGAGTTAGACCCGAAAAAACACGTACGGTGCCACTTTCTGCCATCCAAAAGTGCTCTCAGCGGAAGCCTTTGGGTACACCTGAACTCCCTGGGGGAGCCTTTACGCAACCGCACACTCAACAGGACTCTGCGTCTTCACTCTTTCCTAACAACCCTAAACATAAGCCTAACCGCAACAAGAAGCTCAACCCGAGTTAGACCCGAAAAAGCACGTACGGTGCCACTTTCTGACATCAAAAAGTGCTCTCAGCGGAAGCCTTTGGGTACACCTGAACTCCCTGGGGGAGCCTTTACGCAACCCCACACTCAACAGGACTCTGCGTCTTCACTCTTTCCTAACAACCCTAAACATAACCCTAACCGCAACAAGAAGCTGAACCCGAGTTAGACCCGAAAAAACACGTACGGTGCCACTTTCTGCCATCCAAAAGTGCTCTCAGCGGAAGCCTTTGGGTACACCTGAACTCCCTGGGGGAGCCTTTACGCAACCCCACACTCAACAGGACTCTGCGTCTTCACTCTTTCCTAACAACCCTAAACATAACCCTATCCGGAAGAGGAAACTGAACCCGAGTTAGACCCGAAAAAAGACGTACGGTGCCACTTTCTGCCATCAAAAAGTGCTCTCAGCGGAAGCCTTTGGGTACACCTGAATTCCCTGGGGGAGCCTTTACGCAACCCCACACTCAACAGGACTCTGCGTCTTCACTCTTTCCTAACAACCCTAAACATAACCCTAACCGCAACAAGAAGCTGAACCCGAGTTAGACCCGAAAAAACACGTACGGTGCCACTTTCTGCCATCAAAAAGTGCTCTCAGCG
The DNA here is from genome assembly GCF_964034855.1 of Anser brachyrhynchus. Lineage (NCBI taxonomy): Eukaryota > Metazoa > Chordata > Aves > Anseriformes > Anatidae > Anser > Anser brachyrhynchus. The sequence continues at coordinate 434,243 of NW_027664060.1, forward strand.
GAAGCCTTTGGGTACACCTGAACTCCCTGGGGGAGCCTTTACGCAACCCCACACTCAACAGGACTCTGCGTCTTCACTCTTTCCTAACAACCCTAAACATAAGCCTAACCGGAACAAGAAGCTGAACCCGAGTTAGACCCGAAAAAACACGTACGGTGCCACTTTCTGCCATCCAAAAGTGCTCTCAGCGGAAGCCTTTGGGTACACCTGAACTCCCTGGGGGAGCCTTTACGCAACCCCACACTCAACAGGACTCTGCGTCTTCACTCTTTCCTAACAACCCTAAACATAACCCTAACCGCAACAAGAAGCTGAACCCGAGTTAGACCCGAAAAAACACGTACGGTGCCACTTTCTGCCATCAAAAAGTGCTCTGAGCGGAAGCCTTTGGGTACACCTGAACTCCCTGGGGGAGCCTTTACGCAACCCCACACTCAACAGGACTCTGCGTCTTCACTCTTTCCTAACAACCCTAAACATAACCCTAACCGCAACAAGAAGCTGAACCCGAGTTAGACCCGAAAAAACACGTACGGTGCCACTTTCTGCCATCCAAAAGTGCTCTCAGCGGAAGCCTTTGGGTACACCTGAACTCCCTGGGGGAGCCTTTACGCAACCCCACACTCAACAGGACTCTGCGTCTTCACTCTTTCCTAACAACCCTAAACATAAGCCTAACCGGAACAAGAAGCTGAACCCGAGTTAGACCCGAAAAAACACGTACGGTGCCACTTTCTGCCATCAAAAAGTGCTCTCAGCGGAAGCCTTTGGGTACACCTGAACTCCCTGGGGGAGCCTTTACGCAACCCCACACTCAACAGGACTCTGCGTCTTCACTCTTTCCTAACAACCCTAAACATAACCCTAACCGCAACAAGAAGCTGAACCCGAGTTAGACCCGAAAAAACACGTACGGTGCCACTTTCTGCCATCAAAAAGTGCTCTGAGCGGAAGCCTTTGGGTACACCTGAACTCCCTGGGGGAGCCTTTACGCAACCCCACACTCAACAGGACTCTGCGTCTTCACTCTTTCCTAACAACCCTAAACATAACCCTAACCGCAACAAGAAGCTCAACCCGAGTTAGACCCGAAAAAACACGTACGGTGCCACTTTCTGCCATCAAAAAGTGCTCTCAGCGGAAGCCTTTGGGTACACCTGAACTCCCTGGGGGAGCCTTTACGCAACCCCACACTCAACAGGACTCTGCGTCTTCACTCTTTCCTAACAACCCTAAACATAACCCTAACCGCAACAAGAAGCTGAACCCGAGTTAGACCCGAAAAAACACGTACGGTGCCACTTTCTGCCATCAAAAAGTGCTCTCAGCGGAAGCCTTTGGGTACACCTGAACTCCCTGGGGGAGCCTTTACGCAACCCCACACTCAACAGGACTCTGCGTCTTCACTCTTTCCTAACAACCCTAAACATAACCCTAACCGCAACAAGAAGCTGAACCCGAGTTAGACCCGAAAAAACACGTACGGTGCCACTTTCTGCCATCAAAAAGTGCTCTCAGCGGAAGCCTTTGGGTACACCTGAACTCCCTGGGGGAGCCTTTACGCAACCCCACACTCAACAGGACTCTGCGTCTTCACTCTTTCCTAACAACCCTAAACATAACCCTAACCGCAACAAGAAGCTCAACCCGAGTTAGACCCGAAAAAACACGTACGGTGCCACTTTCTGCCATCAAAAAGTGCTCTCAGCGGAAGCCTTTGGGTACACCTGAATTCCCTGGGGGAGCCTTTACGCAACCCCACACTCAACAGGACTCTGCGTCTTCACTCTTTCCTAACAACCCTAAACATAACCCTAACCGCAACAAGAAGCTCAACCCGAGTTAGACCCGAAAAAACACGTACGGTGCCACTTTCTGCCATCAAAAAGTGCTCTGAGCGGAAGCCTTTGGGTACACCTGAACTCCCTGGGGGAGCCTTTACGCAACCCCACACTCAACAGGACTCTGCGTCTTCACTCTTTCCTAACAACCCTAAACATAAGCCTAACCGGAACAAGAAGCTGAACCCGAGCTAGACCCGAAAAAGCACGTACGGTGCCACTTTCTGCCATCAAAAAGTGCTCTCAGCGGAAGCCTTTGGGTACACCTGAACTCCCTGGGGGAGCCTTTACGCAACCCCACACTCAACAGGACTCTGCGTCTTCACTCTTTCCTAACAACCCTAAACATAACCCTAACCGGAACAAGAAGCTGAACCCGAGTTAGACCCGAAAAAACACGTACGGTGCCACTTTCTGCCATCCAAAAGTGCTCTCAGCGGAAGCCTTTGGGTACACCTGAACTCCCTGGGGGAGCCTTTACGCAACCGCACACTCAACAGGACTCTGCGTCTTCACTCTTTCCTAACAACCCTAAACATAAGCCTAACCGCAACAAGAAGCTCAACCCGAGTTAGACCCGAAAAAGCACGTACGGTGCCACTTTCTGCCATCAAAAAGTGCTCTCAGCGGAAGCCTTTGGGTACACCTGAACTCCCTGGGGGAGCCTTTACGCAACCCCACACTCAACAGGACTCTGCGTCTTCACTCTTTCCTAACAACCCTAAACATAACCCTAACCGCAACAAGAAGCTGAACCCGAGTTAGACCCGAAAAAACACGTACGGTGCCACTTTCTGCCATCAAAAAGTGCTCTGAGCGGAAGCCTTTGGGTACACCTGAACTCCCTGGGGGAGCCTTTACGCAACCCCACACTCAACAGGACTCTGCGTCTTCACTCTTTCCTAACAACCCTAAACATAACCCTAACCGCAACAAGAAGCTCAACCCGAGTTAGACCCGAAAAAACACGTACGGTGCCACTTTCTGCCATCAAAAAGTGCTCTCAGCGGAAGCCTTTGGGTACACCTGAACTCCCTGGGGGAGCCTTTACGCAACCCCACACTCAACAGGACTCTGCGTCTTCACTCTTTCCTAACAACCCTAAACATAACCCTAACCGCAACAAGAAGCTGAACCTGAGTTAGACCCGAAAAAACACGTACGGTGCCACTTTCTGCCATCAAAAAGTGCTCTCAGCGGAAGCCTTTGGGTACACCTGAACTCCCTGGGGGAGCCTTTACGCAACCCCACACTCAACAGGACTCTGCGTCTTCACTCTTTCCTAACAACCCTAAACATAACCCTAACCGCAACAAGAAGCTGAACCCGAGTTAGACCCGAAAAAACACGTACGGTGCCACTTTCTGCCATCAAAAAGTGCTCTCAGCGGAAGCCTTTGGGTACACCTGAACTCCCTGGGGGAGCCTTTACGCAACCCCACACTCAACAGGACTCTGCGTCTTCACTCTTTCCTAACAACCCTAAACATAACCCTAACCGCAACAAGAAGCTCAACCCGAGTTAGACCCGAAAAAACACGTACGGTGCCACTTTCTGCCATCAAAAAGTGCTCTCAGCGGAAGCCTTTGGGTACACCTGAATTCCCTGGGGGAGCCTTTACGCAACCCCACACTCAACAGGACTCTGCGTCTTCACTCTTTCCTAACAACCCTAAACATAACCCTAACCGCAACAAGAAGCTCAACCCGAGTTAGACCCGAAAAAACACGTACGGTGCCACTTTCTGCCATCAAAAAGTGCTCTGAGCGGAAGCCTTTGGGTACACCTGAACTCCCTGGGGGAGCCTTTACGCAACCCCACACTCAACAGGACTCTGCGTCTTCACTCTTTCCTAACAACCCTAAACATAAGCCTAACCGGAACAAGAAGCTGAACCCGAGCTAGACCCGAAAAAGCACGTACGGTGCCACTTTCTGCCATCAAAAAGTGCTCTCAGCGGAAGCCTTTGGGTACACCTGAACTCCCTGGGGGAGCCTTTACGCAACCCCACACTCAACAGGACTCTGCGTCTTCACTCTTTCCTAACAACCCTAAACATAACCCTAACCGGAACAAGAAGCTGAACCCGAGTTAGACCCGAAAAAACACGTACGGTGCCACTTTCTGCCATCCAAAAGTGCTCTCAGCGGAAGCCTTTGGGTACACCTGAACTCCCTGGGGGAGCCTTTACGCAACCGCACACTCAACAGGACTCTGCGTCTTCACTCTTTCCTAACAACCCTAAACATAAGCCTAACCGCAACAAGAAGCTCAACCCGAGTTAGACCCGAAAAAGCACGTACGGTGCCACTTTCTGCCATCAAAAAGTGCTCTCAGCGGAAGCCTTTGGGTACACCTGAACTCCCTGGGGGAGCCTTTACGCAACCCCACACTCAACAGGACTCTGCGTCTTCACTCTTTCCTAACAACCCTAAACATAACCCTAACCGCAACAAGAAGCTGAACCCGAGTTAGACCCGAAAAAACACGTACGGTGCCACTTTCTGCCATCAAAAAGTGCTCTGAGCGGAAGCCTTTGGGTACACCTGAACTCCCTGGGGGAGCCTTTACGCAACCCCACACTCAACAGGACTCTGCGTCTTCACTCTTTCCTAACAACCCTAAACATAACCCTAACCGCAACAAGAAGCTCAACCCGAGTTAGACCCGAAAAAACACGTACGGTGCCACTTTCTGCCATCAAAAAGTGCTCTCAGCGGAAGCCTTTGGGTACACCTGAACTCCCTGGGGGAGCCTTTACGCAACCCCACACTCAACAGGACTCTGCGTCTTCACTCTTTCCTAACAACCCTAAACATAACCCTAACCGCAACAAGAAGCTGAACCCGAGTTAGACCCGAAAAAACACGTACGGTGCCACTTTCTGCCATCAAAAAGTGCTCTGAGCGGAAGCCTTTGGGTACACCTGAACTCCCTGGGGGAGCCTTTACGCAACCCCACACTCAACAGGACTCTGCGTCTTCACTCTTTCCTAACAACCCTAAACATAACCCTAACCGCAACAAGAAGCTGAACCCGAGTTAGACCCGAAAAAACACGTACGGTGCCACTTTCTGCCATCAAAAAGTGCTCTGAGCGGAAGCCTTTGGGTACACCTGAACTCCCTGGGGGAGCCTTTACACAACCCCACACTCAACAGGACTCTGCGTCTTCACTCTTTCCTAACAACCCTAAACATAACCCTAACCGCAACAAGAAGCTCAACCCGAGTTAGACCCGAAAAAACACGTACGGTGCCACTTTCTGCCATCAAAAAGTGCTCTCAGCGGAAGCCTTTGGGTACACCTGAATTCCCTGGGGGAGCCTTTACGCAACCCCACACTCAACAGGACTCTTCGTCTTCACTCTTTCCTAACAACCCTAAACATAACCCTAACCGCAACAAGAAGCTCAACCCGAGTTAGACCCGAAAAAACACGTACGGTGCCACTTTCTGCCATCAAAAAGTGCTCTCAGCGGAAGCCTTTGGGTACACCTGAACTCCCTGGGGGAGCCTTTACGCAACCCCACACTCAGCAGGACTCTGCGTCTTCACTCTTTCCTAACAACCCTAAACATAAGCCTAACCGGAACAAGAAGCTGAACCCGAGCTAGACCCGAAAAAGCACGTACGGTGCCACTTTCTGCCATCAAAAAGTGCTCTCAGCGGAAGCCTTTGGGTACACCTGAACTCCCTGGGGGAGCCTTTACGCAACCCCACACTCAACAGGACTCTGCGTCTTCACTCTTTCCTAACAACCCTAAACATAACCCTAACCGGAACAAGAAGCTGAACCCGAGTTAGACCCGAAAAAACACGTACGGTGCCACTTTCTGCCATCCAAAAGTGCTCTCAGCGGAAGCCTTTGGGTACACCTGAACTCCCTGGGGGAGCCTTTACGCAACCGCACACTCAACAGGACTCTGCGTCTTCACTCTTTCCTAACAACCCTAAACATAAGCCTAACCGCAACAAGAAGCTCAACCCGAGTTAGACCCGAAAAAGCACGTACGGTGCCACTTTCTGCCATCAAAAAGTGCTCTCAGCGGAAGCCTTTGGGTACACCTGAATTCCCTGGGGGAGCCTTTACGCAACCCCACACTCAACAGGACTCTGCGTCTTCACTCTTTCCTAACAACCCTAAACATAACCCTAACCGCAACAAGAAGCTCAACCCGAGTTAGACCCGAAAAAACACGTACGGTGCCACTTTCTGCCATCAAAAAGTGCTCTGAGCGGAAGCCTTTGGGTACACCTGAACTCCCTGGGGGAGCCTTTACGCAACCCCACACTCAACAGGACTCTGCGTCTTCACTCTTTCCTAACAACCCTAAACATAAGCCTAACCGGAACAAGAAGCTGAACCCGAGCTAGACCCGAAAAAGCACGTACGGTGCCACTTTCTGCCATCAAAAAGTGCTCTCAGCGGAAGCCTTTGGGTACACCTGAACTCCCTGGGGGAGCCTTTACGCAACCCCACACTCAACAGGACTCTGCGTCTTCACTCTTTCCTAACAACCCTAAACATAACCCTAACCGGAACAAGAAGCTGAACCCGAGTTAGACCCGAAAAAACACGTACGGTGCCACTTTCTGCCATCCAAAAGTGCTCTCAGCGGAAGCCTTTGGGTACACCTGAACTCCCTGGGGGAGCCTTTACGCAACCCCACACTCAACAGGACTCTGCGTCTTCACTCTTTCCTAACAACCCTAAACATAAGCCTAACCGGAACAAGAAGCTGAACCCGAGTTAGACCCGAAAAAGCACGTACGGTGCCACTTTCTGCCATCAAAAAGTGCTCTCAGCGGAAGCCTTTGGGTACACCTGAACTCCCTGGGGGAGCCTTTACGCAACCCCACACTCAACAGGACTCTGCGTCTTCACTCTTTCCTAACAACCCTAAACATAACCCTAACCGCAACAAGAAGCTGAACCCGAGTTAGACCCGAAAAAACACGTACGGTGCCACTTTCTGCCATCAAAAAGTGCTCTGAGCGGAAGCCTTTGGGTACACCTGAACTCCCTGGGGGAGCCTTTACGCAACCCCACACTCAACAGGACTCTGCGTCTTCACTCTTTCCTAACAACCCTAAACATAACCCTAACCACAACAAGAAGCTCAACCCGAGTTAGACCCGAAAAAACACGTACGGTGCCACTTTCTGCCATCAAAAAGTGCTCTCAGCGGAAGCCTTTGGGTACACCTGAACTCCCTGGGGGAGCCTTTACGCAACCCCACACTCAACAGGACTCTGCGTCTTCACTCTTTCCTAACAACCCTGAACATAACCCTAACCGCAACAAGAAGCTGAACCCGAGTTAGACCCGAAAAAACACGTACGGTGCCACTTTCTGCCATCAAAAAGTGCTCTCAGCGGAAGCCTTTGGGTACACCTGAACTCCCTGGGGGAGCCTTTACGCAACCCCACACTCAACAGGACTCTGCGTCTTCACTCTTTCCTAACAACCCTAAACATAACCCTAACCGCAACAAGAAGCTCAACCCGAGTTAGACCCGAAAAAACACGTACGGTGCCACTTTCTGCCATCAAAAAGTGCTCTCAGCGGAAGCCTTTGGGTACACCTGAATTCCCTGGGGGAGCCTTTACGCAACCCCACACTCAACAGGACTCTGCGTCTTCACTCTTTCCTAACAACCCTAAACATAACCCTAACCGCAACAAGAAGCTCAACCCGAGTTAGACCCGAAAAAACACGTACGGTGCCACTTTCTGCCATCAAAAAGTGCTCTGAGCGGAAGCCTTTGGGTACACCTGAACTCCCTGGGGGAGCCTTTACGCAACCCCACACTCAACAGGACTCTGCGTCTTCACTCTTTCCTAACAACCCTAAACATAAGCCTAACCGGAACAAGAAGCTGAACCCGAGCTAGACCCGAAAAAGCACGTACGGTGCCACTTTCTGCCATCAAAAAGTGCTCTCAGCGGAAGCCTTTGGGTACACCTGAACTCCCTGGGGGAGCCTTTACGCAACCCCACACTCAACAGGACTCTGCGTCTTCACTCTTTCCTAACAACCCTAAACATAACCCTAACCGGAACAAGAAGCTGAACCCGAGTTAGACCCGAAAAAACACGTACGGTGCCACTTTCTGCCATCCAAAAGTGCTCTCAGCGGAAGCCTTTGGGTACACCTGAACTCCCTGGGGGAGCCTTTACGCAACCGCACACTCAACAGGACTCTGCGTCTTCACTCTTTCCTAACAACCCTAAACATAAGCCTAACCGCAACAAGAAGCTCAACCCGAGTTAGACCCGAAAAAGCACGTACGGTGCCACTTTCTGCCATCAAAAAGTGCTCTCAGCGGAAGCCTTTGGGTACACCTGAACTCCCTGGGGGAGCCTTTACGCAACCCCACACTCAACAGGACTCTGCGTCTTCACTCTTTCCTAACAACCCTAAACATAACCCTAACCGCAACAAGAAGCTCAACCCGAGTTAGACCCGAAAAAACACGTACGGTGCCACTTTCTGCCATCAAAAAGTGCTCTGAGCGGAAGCCTTTGGGTACACCTGAACTCCCTGGGGGAGCCTTTACGCAACCCCACACTCAACAGGACTCTGCGTCTTCACTCTTTCCTAACAACCCTAAACATAAGCCTAACCGGAACAAGAAGCTGAACCCGAGTTAGACCCGAAAAAGCACGTACGGTGCCACTTTCTGCCATCAAAAAGTGCTCTCAGCGGAAGCCTTTGGGTACACCTGAACTCCCTGGGGGAGCCTTTACGCAACCCCACACTCAACAGGACTCTGCGTCTTCACTCTTTCCTAACAACCCTAAACATAACCCTAACCGGAACAAGAAGCTGAACCCGAGTTAGACCCGAAAAAACACGTACGGTGCCACTTTCTGCCATCCAAAAGTGCTCTCAGCGGAAGCCTTTGGGTACACCTGAACTCCCTGGGGGAGCCTTTACGCAACCGCACACTCAACAGGACTCTGCGTCTTCACTCTTTCCTAACAACCCTAAACATAAGCCTAACCGCAACAAGAAGCTGAACCCGAGTTAGACCCGAAAAAGCACGTACGGTGCCACTTTCTGCCATCAAAAAGTGCTCTGAGCGGAAGCCTTTGGGTACACCTGAACTCCCTGGGGGAGCCTTTACGCAACCCCACACTCAACAGGACTCTGCGTCTTCACTCTTTCCTAACAACCCTAAACATAACCCTAACCGCAACAAGAAGCTGAACCCGAGTTAGACCCGAAAAAACACGTACGGTGCCACTTTCTGCCATCAAAAAGTGCTCTCAGCGGAAGCCTTTGGGTACACCTGAACTCCCTGGGGGAGCCTTTACGCAACCCCACACTCAACAGGACTCTGCGTCTTCACTCTTTCCTAACAACCCTAAACATAACCCTAACCGCAACAAGAAGCTCAACCCGAGTTAGACCCGAAAAAACACGTACGGTGCCACTTTCTGCCATCAAAAAGTGCTCTCAGCGGAAGCCTTTGGGTACACCTGAATTCCCTGGGGGAGCCTTTACGCAACCCCACGCTCAACAGGACTCTGCGTCTTCACTCTTTCCTAACAACCCTAAACATAACCCTAACCGCAACAAGAAGCTCAACCCGAGTTAGACCCGAAAAAACACGTACGGTGCCACTTTCTGCCATCAAAAAGTGCTCTGAGCGGAAGCCTTTGGGTACACCTGAACTCCCTGGGGGAGCCTTTACGCAACCCCACACTCAACAGGACTCTGCGTCTTCACTCTTTCCTAACAACCCTAAACATAAGCCTAACCGGAACAAGAAGCTGAACCCGAGCTAGACCCGAAAAAGCACGTACGGTGCCACTTTCTGCCATCAAAAAGTGCTCTCAGCGGAAGCCTTTGGGTACACCTGAACTCCCTGGGGGAGCCTTTACGCAACCCCACACTCAACAGGACTCTGCGTCTTCACTCTTTCCTAACAACCCTAAACATAACCCTAACCGGAACAAGAAGCTCAACCCGAGTTAGACCCGAAAAAACACGTACGGTGCCACTTTCTGCCATCCAAAAGTGCTCTCAGCGGAAGCCTTTGGGTACACCTGAACTCCCTGGGGGAGCCTTTACGCAACCGCGCACTCAACAGGACTCTGCGTCTTCACTCTTTCCTAACAACCCTAAACATAAGCCTAACCGCAACAAGAAGCTCAACCCGAGTTAGACCCGAAAAAGCACGTACGGTGCCACTTTCTGCCATCAAAAAGTGCTCTCAGCGGAAGCCTTTGGGTACACCTGAACTCCCTGGGGGAGCCTTTACGCAACCCCACACTCAACAGGACTCTGCGTCTTCACTCTTTCCTAACAACCCTAAACATAACCCTAACCGCAACAAGAAGCTGAACCCGAGTTAGACCCGAAAAAACACGTACGGTGCCACTTTCTGCCATCAAAAAGTGCTCTCAGCGGAAGCCTTTGGGTACACCTGAACTCCCTGGGGGAGCCTTTACGCAACCCCACACTCAACAGGACTCTGCGTCTTCACTCTTTCCTAACAACCCTAAACATAACCCTAACCGCAACAAGAAGCTCAACCCGAGTTAGACCCGAAAAAACACGTACGGTGCCACTTTCTGCCATCAAAAAGTGCTCTCAGCGGAAGCCTTTGGGTACACCTGAACTCCCTGGGGGAGCCTTTACGCAACCCCACACTCAACAGGACTCTGCGTCTTCACTCTTTCCTAACAACCCTAAACATAACCCTAACCGGAACAAAAAGCTGAACCCGAGTTAGACCCGAAAAAACATGTACGGTGCCACTTTCTGCCATCAAAAAGTGCTCTCAGCGGAAGCCTTTGGGTACACCTGAACTCCCTGGGGGAGCCTTTACGCAACCCCACACTCAACAGGACTCTGCGTCTTCACTCTTTCCTAACAACCCTAAACATAAGCCTAACCGGAACAAGAAGCTGAACCCGAGTTAGACCCGAAAAAACACGTACGGTGCCACTTTCTGCCATCAAAAAGTGCTCTGAGCGGAAGCCTTTGGGTACACCTGAACTCCCTGGGGGAGCCTTTACGCAACCCCACACTCAACAGGACTCTGCGTCTTCACTCTTTCCTAACAACCCTAAACATAACCCTAACCGGAACAAGAAGCTCAACCCGAGTTAGACCCGAAAAAACACGTACGGTGCCACTTTCTGCCATCAAAAAGTGCTCTCAGCGGAAGCCTTTGGGTACACCTGAACTCCCTGGGGGAGCCTTTACGCAACCCCACACTCAACAGGACTCTGCGTCTTCACTCTTTCCTAACAACCCTAAACATAACCCTAACCGGAACAAAAAGCTGAACCCGAGTTAGACCCGAAAAAACATGTACGGTGCCACTTTCTGCCATCAAAAAGTGCTCTCAGCGGAAGCCTTTGGGTACACCTGAACTCCCTGGGGGAGCCTTTACGCAACCCCACACTCAACAGGACTCTGCGTCTTCACTCTTTCCTAACAATCCTAAACATAAGCCTAACCGGAACAAGAAGCTCAACCCGAGTTAGACCCGAAAAAACACGTACGGTGCCACTTTCTGCCATCAAAAAGTGCTCTCAGCGGAAGCCTTTGGGTACACCTGAACTCCCTGGGGGAGCCTTTACGCAACCCCACACTCAACAGGACTCTGCGTCTTCACTCTTTCCTAACAACCCTAAACATAACCCTAACCGGAACAAGAAGCTCAACCCGAGTTAGACCCGAAAAAACACGTACGGTGCCACTTTCTGCCATCAAAAAGTGCTCTCAGCGGAAGCCTTTGGCTACACCTGAACTCCCTGGGGGAGCCTTTACGCAACCCCACACTCAACAGGACTCTGCGTCTTCACTCTTTCCTAACAACCCTAAACATAACCCTAACCGCAACAAGAAGCTCAACCCGAGTTAGACCCGAAAAAACACGTACGGTGCCACTTTCTGCCATCAAAAAGTGCTCTGAGCGGAAGCCTTTGGGTACACCTGAACTCCCTGGGGGAGCCTTTACGCAACCCCACACTCAACAGGACTCTGCGTCTTCACTCTTTCCTAACAACCCTAAACATAAGCCTAACCGGAACAAGAAGCTGAACCCGAGTTAGACCCGAAAAAACACGTACGGTGCCACTTTCTGCCATCAAAAAGTGCTCTCAGCGGAAGCCTTTGGGTACACCTGAACTCCCTGGGGGAGCCTTTACGCAACCCCACACTCAACAGGACTCTGCGTCTTCACTCTTTCCTAACAACCCTAAACATAACCCTAACCGCAACAAGAAGCTGAACCCGAGTTAGACCCGAAAAAGCACGTACGGTGCCACTTTCTGCCATCAAAAAGTGCTCTCAGCGGAAGCCTTTGGGTACACCTGAACTCCCTGGGGGAGCCTTTACGCAACCCCACACTCAACAGGACTCTGCGTCTTCACTCTTTCCTAACAACCCTAAACATAACCCTAACCGCAACAAGAAGCTGAACCCGAGTTAGACCCGAAAAAACACGTACGGTGCCACTTTCTGCCATCAAAAAGTGCTCTCAGCGGAAGCCTTTGGGTACACCTGAACTCCCTGGGGGAGCCTTTACGCAACCCCACACTCAACAGGACTCTGCGTCTTCACTCTTTCCTAACAACCCTAAACATAACCCTAACCGCAACAAGAAGCTCAACCCGAGTTAGACCCGAAAAAACACGTACGGTGCCACTTTCTGCCATTAAAAAGTGCTCTCAGCGGAAGCCTTTGGGTACACCTGAACTCCCTGGGGGAGCCTTTACGCAACCCCACACTCAACAGGACTCTGCGTCTTCACTCTTTCCTAACAACCCTAAACATAACCCTAACCGGAACAAGAAGCTGAACCCGAGTTAGACCCGAAAAAACATGTACGGTGCCACTTTCTGCCATCAAAAAGTGCTCTCAGCGGAAGCCTTTGGGTACACCTGAACTCCCTGGGGGAGCCTTTACGCAACCCCACACTCAACAGGACTCTGCGTCTTCACTCTTTCCTAACAATCCTAAACATAAGCCTAACCGGAACAAGAAGCTGAACCCGAGTTAGACCCGAAAAAACACGTATGGTACCACTTTCTGCCATCCAAAAGTGCTCTCAGCGGAAGCCTTTGGGTACACCTGAACTCCCTGGGGGAGCCTTTACGCAACCCCACACTCAACAGGACTCTGCGTCTTCACTCTTTCCTAACAACCCTAAACATAACCCTAACCGGAACAAGAAGCTCAACCCGAGTTAGACCCGAAAAAACACGTACGGTGCCACTTTCTGCCATCAAAAAGTGCTCTCAGCGGAAGCCTTTGGGTACACCTGAACTCCCTGGGGGAGCCTTTACGCAACCCCACACTCAACAGGACTCTGCGTCTTCACTCTTTCCTAACAACCCTAAACATAACCCTAACCGCAACAAGAAGCTCAACCCGAGTTAGACCCGAAAAAACACGTACGGTGCCACTTTCTGCCATCAAAAAGTGCTCTCAGCGGAAGCCTTTGGGTACACCTGAACTCCCTGGGGGAGCCTTTACGCAACCCCACACTCAACAGGACTCTGCGTCTTCACTCTTTCCTAACAACCCTAAACATAACCCTAACCGCAACAAGAAGCTGAACCCGAGTTAGACCCGAAAAAACACGTACGGTGCCACTTTCTGCCATCAAAAAGTGCTCTCAGCGGAAGCCTTTGGGTACACCTGAACTCCCTGGGGGAGCCTTTACGCAACCCCACACTCAACAGGACTCTGCGTCTTCACTCTTTCCTAACAACCCTAAACATAACCCTAACCGGAACAAGAAGTTCAACCCGAGTTAGACCCGAAAAAACACGTACGGTGCCACTTTCTGCCATCAAAAAGTGTTCTGAGCGGAAGCCTTTGGGTACATCTGAACTCCCTGGGGGAGCCTTTACGCAACCCCACACTCAACAGGACTCTGCGTCTTCACTCTTTCCTAACAACCCTAAACATAAGCCTAACCGGAACAAGAAGCTGAACCCGAGTTAGACCCGAAAAAACACGTACGGTGCCACTTTCTGCCATCAAAAAGTGCTCTCAGCGGAAGCCTTTGGGTACACCTGAACTCCCTGGGGGAGCCTTTACGCAACCCCACACTCAACAGGACTCTGCGTCTTCACTCTTTCCTAACAACCCTAAACATAACCCTAACCGCAACAAGAAGCTGAACCTGAGTTAGACCCGAAAAAACACGTACGGTGCCACTTTCTGCCATCAAAAAGTGCTCTGAGCGGAAGCCTTTGGGTACACCTGAACTCCCTGGGGGAGCCTTTACGCAACCCCACACTCAACAGGACTCTGCGTCTTCACTCTTTCCTAACAACCCTAAACATAACCCTAACCGCAACAAGAAGCTGAACCCGAGTTAGACCCGAAAAAACATGTACGGTGCCACTTTCTGCCATCCAAAAGTGCTCTCAGCGGAAGCCTTTGGGTACACCTGAACTCCCTGGGGGAGCCTTTACGCAACCCCACACTCAACAGGACTCTGCGTCTTCACTCTTTCCTAACAACCCTAAACATAACCCTAACCGCAACAAGAAGCTGAACCCGAGTTAGACCCGAAAAAACAGGTACGGTGCCACTTTCTGCCATCAAAAAGTGCTCTCAGCGGAAGCCTTTGGGTACACCTGAACTCCCTGGGGGAGCCTTTACGCAACCCCACACTCAACAGGACTCTGCGTCTTCACTCTTTCCTAACAACCCTAAACATAACCCTAACCGCAACAAGAAGCTGAACCCGAGTTAGACCCGAAAAAACACGTACGGTGCCACTTTCTGCCATCAAAAAGTGCTCTCAGCGGAAGCCTTTGGGTACACCTGAACTCCCTGGGGGAGCCTTTACGCAACCCCACACTCAACAGGACTCTGCGTCTTCACTCTTTCCTAACAACCCTAAACATAACCCTAACCGGAACAAGAAGTTCAACCCGAGTTAGACCCGAAAAAACACGTACGGTGCCACTTTCTGCCATCAAAAAGTGCTCTGAGCGGAAGCCTTTGGGTACATCTGAACTCCCTGGGGGAGCCTTTACGCAACCCCACACTCAACAGGACTCTGCGTCTTCACTCTTTCCTAACAACCCTAAACATAAGCCTAACCGGAACAAGAAGCTGAACCCGAGTTAGACCCGAAAAAACACGTACGGTGCCACTTTCTGCCATCAAAAAGTGCTCTCAGCGGAAGCCTTTGGGTACACCTGAACTCCCTGGGGGAGCCTTTACGCAACCCCACACTCAACAGGACTCTGCGTCTTCACTCTTTCCTAACAACCCTAAACATAACCCTAACCGCAACAAGAAGCTGAACCTGAGTTAGACCCGAAAAAACACGTACGGTGCCACTTTCTGCCATCAAAAAGTGCTCTCAGCGGAAGCCTTTGGGTACACCTGAACTCCCTGGGGGAGCCTTTACGCAACCCCACACTCAACAGGACTCTGCGTCTTCACTCTTTCCTAACAACCCTAAACATAACCCTAACCGCAACAAGAAGCTGAACCCGAGTTAGACCCGAAAAAACATGTACGGTGCCACTTTCTGCCATCCAAAAGTGCTCTCAGCGGAAGCCTTTGGCTACACCTGAACTCCCTGGGGGAGCCTTTACGCAACCCCACACTCAACAGGACTCTGCGTCTTCACTCTTTCCTAACAACCCTAAACATAACCCTAACCGCAACAAGAAGCTGAACCCGAGTTAGACCCGAAAAAACACGTACGGTGCCACTTTCTGCCATCAAAAAGTGCTCTCAGCGGAAGCCTTTGGGTACACCTGAACTCCCTGGGGGAGCCTTTACGCAACCCCACACTCAACAGGACTCTGCGTCTTCACTCTTTCCTAACAACCCTAAACATAACCCTAACCGCAACAAGAAGCTGAACCCGAGTTAGACCCGAAAAAACACGTACGGTGCCACTTTCTGCCATCAAAAAGTGCTCTCAGCGGAAGCCTTTGGGTACACCTTAACTCCCTGGGGGAGCCTTTACGCAACCCCACACTCAACAGGACTCTGCGTCTTCACTCTTTCCTAACAACCCTAAACATAAGCCTAACCGGAACAAGAAGCTGAACCCGAGCTAGACCCGAAAAAGCACGTACGGTGCCACTTTCTGCCATCAAAAAGTGCTCTCAGCGGAAGCCTTTGGGTACACCTGAACTCCCTGGGGGAGCCTTTACGCAACCCCACACTCAACAGGACTCTGCGTCTTCACTCTTTCCTAACAACCCTAAACATAACCCTAACCGCAACAAGAAGCTGAACCCGAGTTAGACCCGAAAAAACACGTACGGTGCCACTTTCTGCCATCCAAAAGTGCTCTCAGCGGAAGCCTTTGGGTACACCTGAACTCCCTGGGGGAGCCTTTACGCAACCGCACACTCAACAGGACTCTGCGTCTTCACTCTTTCCTAACAACCCTAAACATAAGCCTAACCGCAACAAGAAGCTCAACCCGAGTTAGACCCGAAAAAGCACGTACGGTGCCACTTTCTGCCATCAAACAGTGCTCTCAGCGGAAGCCTTTGGGTACACCTGAACTCCCTGGGGGAGCCTTTACGCAACCCCACACTCAACAGGACTCTGCGTCTTCACTCTTTCCTAACAACCCTAAACATAACCCTAACCGCAACAAGAAGCTGAACCCGAGTTAGACCCGAAAAAACACGTACGGTGCCACTTTCTGCCATCCAAAAGTGCTCTCAGCGGAAGCCTTTGGGTACACCTGAACTCCCTGGGGGAGCCTTTACGCAACCCCACACTCAACAGGACTCTGCGTCTTCACTCTTTCCTAACAACCCTAAACATAACCCTATCCGGAAGAGGAAACTGAACCCGAGTTAGACCCGAAAAAAGACGTACGGTGCCACTTTCTGCCATCAAAAAGTGCTCTCAGCGGAAGCCTTTGGGTACACCTGAATTCCCTGGGGGAGCCTTTACGCAACCCCACACTCAACAGGACTCTGCGTCTTCACTCTTTCCTAACAACCCTAAACATAACCCTAACCGCAACAAGAAGCTGAACCCGAGTTAGACCCGAAAAAACACGTACGGTGCCACTTTCTGCCATCAAAAAGTGCTCTGAGCGGAAGCCTTTGGGTACACCTGAACTCCCTGGGGGAGCCTTTACGCAACCCCACACTCAACAGGACTCTGCGTCTTCACTCTTTCCTAACAACCCTAAACATAAGCCTAACCGGAACAAGAAGCTGAACCCGAGTTAGACCCGAAAAAACACGTACGGTGCCACTTTCTGCCATCCAAAAGTGCTCTCAGCGGAAGCCTTTGGGTACACCTGAACTCCCTGGGGGAGCCTTTACGCAACCCCACACTCAACAGGACTCTGCGTCTTCACTCTTTCCTAACAACCCTAAACATAACCCTAACCGCAACAAGAAGCTGAACCCGAGTTAGACCCGAAAAAACACGTACGGTGCCACTTTCTGCCATCAAAAAGTGCTCTCAGCGGAAGCCTTTGGGTACACCTGAACTCCCTGGGGGAGCCTTTACGCAACCCCACACTCAACAGGACTCTGCGTCTTCACTCTTTCCTAACAACCCTAAACATAACCCTAACCGGAACAAGAAGCTGAACCCGAGTTAGACCCGAAAAAACACGTACGGTGCCACTTTCTGCCATCCAAAAGTGCTCTCAGCGGAAGCCTTTGGGTACACCTGAACTCCCTGGGGGAGCCTTTACGCAACCCCACACTCAACAGGACTCTGCGTCTTCACTCTTTCCTAACAACCCTAAACATAAGCCTAACCGGAACAAGAAGCTGAACCCGAGTTAGACCCTAAAAAACACGTACGGTGCCACTTTCTGCCATCAAAAAGTGCTCTCAGCGGAAGCCTTTGGGTACACCTGAACTCCCTGGGGGAGCCTTTACGCAACCCCACACTCAACAGGACTCTGCGTCTTCACTCTTTCCTAACAACCCTAAACATAACCCTAACCGCAACAAGAAGCTGAACCCGAGTTAGACCCGAAAAAACACGTACGGTGCCACTTTCTGCCATCAAAAAGTGCTCTGAGCGGAAGCCTTTGGGTACACCTGAACTCCCTGGGGGAGCCTTTACGCAACCCCACACTCAACAGGACTCTGCGTCTTCACTCTTTCCTAACAACCCTAAACATAACCCTAACCGCAACAAGAAGCTCAACCCGAGTTAGACCCGAAAAAACACGTACGGTGCCACTTTCTGCCATCAAAAAGTGCTCTCAGCGGAAGCCTTTGGGTACACCTGAACTCCCTGGGGGAGCCTTTACGCAACCCCACACTCAACAGGACTCTGCGTCTTCACTCTTTCCTAACAACCCTAAACATAACCCTAACCGCAACAAGAAGCTGAACCCGAGTTAGACCCGAAAAAACACGTACGGTGCCACTTTCTGCCATCAAAAAGTGCTCTGAGAGGAAGCCTTTGGGTACACCTGAACTCCCTGGGGGAGCCTTTACGCAACCCCACACTCAACAGGACTCTGCGTCTTCACTCTTTCCTAACAACCCTAAACATAACCCTAACCGCAACAAGAAGCTGAACCCGAGTTAGACCCGAAAAAACACGTACGGTGCCACTTTCTGCCATCAAAAAGTGCTCTCAGCGGAAGCCTTTGGCTACACCTGAACTCCCTGGGGGAGCCTTTACGCAACCCCACACTCAACAGGACTCTGCGTCTTCACTCTTTCCTAACAACCCTAAACATAACCCTAACCGCAACAAGAAGCTCAACCCGAGTTAGACCCGAAAAAACACGTACGGTGCCACTTTCTGCCATCAAAAAGTGCTCTGAGCGGAAGCCTTTGGGTACACCTGAACTCCCTGGGGGAGCCTTTACGCAACCCCACACTCAACAGGACTCTGCGTCTTCACTCTTTCCTAACAACCCTAAACATAAGCCTAACCGGAACAAGAAGCTGAACCCGAGTTAGACCCGAAAAAACACGTACGGTGCCACTTTCTGCCATCAAAAAGTGCTCTCAGCGGAAGCCTTTGGGTACACCTGAACTCCCTGGGGGAGCCTTTACGCAACCCCACACTCAACAGGACTCTGCGTCTTCACTCTTTCCTAACAACCCTAAACATAACCCTAACCGCAACAAGAAGCTGAACCCGAGTTAGACCCGAAAAAGCACGTACGGTGCCACTTTCTGCCATCAAAAAGTGCTCTCAGCGGAAGCCTTTGGGTACACCTGAACTCCCTGGGGGAGCCTTTACGCAACCCCACACTCAACAGGACTCTGCGTCTTCACTCTTTCCTAACAACCCTAAACATAACCCTAACCGCAACAAGAAGCTGAACCCGAGTTAGACCCGAAAAAACACGTACGGTGCCACTTTCTGCCATCAAAAAGTGCTCTCAGCGGAAGCCTTTGGGTACACATGAACTCCCTGGGGGAGCCTTTACGCAACCCCACACTCAACAGGACTCTGCGTCTTCACTCTTTCCTAACAACCCTAAACATAACCCTAACCGCAACAAGAAGCTCAACCCGAGTTAGACCCGAAAAAACACGTACGGTGCCACTTTCTGCCATTAAAAAGTGCTCTCAGCGGAAGCCTTTGGGTACACCTGAACTCCCTGGGGGAGCCTTTACGCAACCCCACACTCAACAGGACTCTGCGTCTTCACTCTTTCCTAACAACCCTAAACATAACCCTAACCGGAACAAGAAGCTGAACCCGAGTTAGACCCGAAAAAACATGTACGGTGCCACTTTCTGCCATCAAAAAGTGCTCTCAGCGGAAGCCTTTGGGTACACCTGAACTCCCTGGGGGAGCCTTTACGCAACCCCACACTCAACAGGACTCTGCGTCTTCACTCTTTCCTAACAATCCTAAACATAAGCCTAACCGGAACAAGAAGCTGAACCCGAGTTAGACCCGAAAAAACACGTATGGTACCACTTTCTGCCATCCAAAAGTGCTCTCAGCGGAAGCCTTTGGGTACACCTGAACTCCCTGGGGGAGCCTTTACGCAACCCCACACTCAACAGGACTCTGCGTCTTCACTCTTTCCTAACAACCCTAAACATAACCCTAACCGGAACAAGAAGCTCAACCCGAGTTAGACCCGAAAAAACACGTACGGTGCCACTTTCTGCCATCAAAAAGTGCTCTCAGCGGAAGCCTTTGGGTACACCTGAACTCCCTGGGGGAGCCTTTACGCAACCCCACACTCAACAGGACTCTGCGTCTTCACTCTTTCCTAACAACCCTAAACATAACCCTAACCGCAACAAGAAGCTCAACCCGAGTTAGACCCGAAAAAACACGTACGGTGCCACTTTCTGCCATCAAAAAGTGCTCTCAGCGGAAGCCTTTGGGTACACCTGAACTCCCTGGGGGAGCCTTTACGCAACCCCACACTCAACAGGACTCTGCGTCTTCACTCTTTCCTAACAACCCTAAACATAACCCTAACCGCAACAAGAAGCTGAACCCGAGTTAGACCCGAAAAAACACGTACGGTGCCACTTTCTGCCATCAAAAAGTGCTCTCAGCGGAAGCCTTTGGGTACACCTGAACTCCCTGGGGGAGCCTTTACGCAACCCCACACTCAACAGGACTCTGCGTCTTCACTCTTTCCTAACAACCCTAAACATAACCCTAACCGGAACAAGAAGTTCAACCCGAGTTAGACCCGAAAAAACACGTACGGTGCCACTTTCTGCCATCAAAAAGTGTTCTGAGCGGAAGCCTTTGGGTACATCTGAACTCCCTGGGGGAGCCTTTACGCAACCCCACACTCAACAGGACTCTGCGTCTTCACTCTTTCCTAACAACCCTAAACATAAGCCTAACCGGAACAAGAAGCTGAACCCGAGTTAGACCCGAAAAAACACGTACGGTGCCACTTTCTGCCATCAAAAAGTGCTCTCAGCGGAAGCCTTTGGGTACACCTGAACTCCCTGGGGGAGCCTTTACGCAACCCCACACTCAACAGGACTCTGCGTCTTCACTCTTTCCTAACAACCCTAAACATAACCCTAACCGCAACAAGAAGCTGAACCTGAGTTAGACCCGAAAAAACACGTACGGTGCCACTTTCTGCCATCAAAAAGTGCTCTGAGCGGAAGCCTTTGGGTACACCTGAACTCCCTGGGGGAGCCTTTACGCAACCCCACACTCAACAGGACTCTGCGTCTTCACTCTTTCCTAACAACCCTAAACATAACCCTAACCGCAACAAGAAGCTGAACCCGAGTTAGACCCGAAAAAACATGTACGGTGCCACTTTCTGCCATCCAAAAGTGCTCTCAGCGGAAGCCTTTGGGTACACCTGAACTCCCTGGGGGAGCCTTTACGCAACCCCACACTCAACAGGACTCTGCGTCTTCACTCTTTCCTAACAACCCTAAACATAACCCTAACCGCAACAAGAAGCTGAACCCGAGTTAGACCCGAAAAAACAGGTACGGTGCCACTTTCTGCCATCAAAAAGTGCTCTCAGCGGAAGCCTTTGGGTACACCTGAACTCCCTGGGGGAGCCTTTACGCAACCCCACACTCAACAGGACTCTGCGTCTTCACTCTTTCCTAACAACCCTAAACATAACCCTAACCGCAACAAGAAGCTGAACCCGAGTTAGACCCGAAAAAACACGTACGGTGCCACTTTCTGCCATCAAAAAGTGCTCTCAGCGGAAGCCTTTGGGTACACCTGAACTCCCTGGGGGAGCCTTTACGCAACCCCACACTCAACAGGACTCTGCGTCTTCACTCTTTCCTAACAACCCTAAACATAACCCTAACCGGAACAAGAAGTTCAACCCGAGTTAGACCCGAAAAAACACGTACGGTGCCACTTTCTGCCATCAAAAAGTGCTCTGAGCGGAAGCCTTTGGGTACATCTGAACTCCCTGGGGGAGCCTTTACGCAACCCCACACTCAACAGGACTCTGCGTCTTCACTCTTTCCTAACAACCCTAAACATAAGCCTAACCGGAACAAGAAGCTGAACCCGAGTTAGACCCGAAAAAACACGTACGGTGCCACTTTCTGCCATCAAAAAGTGCTCTCAGCGGAAGCCTTTGGGTACACCTGAACTCCCTGGGGGAGCCTTTACGCAACCCCACACTCAACAGGACTCTGCGTCTTCACTCTTTCCTAACAACCCTAAACATAACCCTAACCGCAACAAGAAGCTGAACCTGAGTTAGACCCGAAAAAACACGTACGGTGCCACTTTCTGCCATCAAAAAGTGCTCTCAGCGGAAGCCTTTGGGTACACCTGAACTCCCTGGGGGAGCCTTTACGCAACCCCACACTCAACAGGACTCTGCGTCTTCACTCTTTCCTAACAACCCTAAACATAACCCTAACCGCAACAAGAAGCTGAACCCGAGTTAGACCCGAAAAAACATGTACGGTGCCACTTTCTGCCATCCAAAAGTGCTCTCAGCGGAAGCCTTTGGCTACACCTGAACTCCCTGGGGGAGCCTTTACGCAACCCCACACTCAACAGGACTCTGCGTCTTCACTCTTTCCTAACAACCCTAAACATAACCCTAACCGCAACAAGAAGCTGAACCCGAGTTAGACCCGAAAAAACACGTACGGTGCCACTTTCTGCCATCAAAAAGTGCTCTCAGCGGAAGCCTTTGGGTACACCTGAACTCCCTGGGGGAGCCTTTACGCAACCCCACACTCAACAGGACTCTGCGTCTTCACTCTTTCCTAACAACCCTAAACATAACCCTAACCGCAACAAGAAGCTGAACCCGAGTTAGACCCGAAAAAACACGTACGGTGCCACTTTCTGCCATCAAAAAGTGCTCTCAGCGGAAGCCTTTGGGTACACCTTAACTCCCTGGGGGAGCCTTTACGCAACCCCACACTCAACAGGACTCTGCGTCTTCACTCTTTCCTAACAACCCTAAACATAAGCCTAACCGGAACAAGAAGCTGAACCCGAGCTAGACCCGAAAAAGCACGTACGGTGCCACTTTCTGCCATCAAAAAGTGCTCTCAGCGGAAGCCTTTGGTACACCTGAACTCCCTGGGGGGGAGCCTTTACGCAACCCCACACTCAACAGGACTCTGCGTCTTCACTCTTCCTAACAACCCTAAACATAACCCTAACCGCAACAAGAAGCTGAACCCGAGTTAGACCCGAAAAACACGTACGGTGCCACTTTCTGCCATCCAAAAGTGCTCTCAGCGGAAGCCTTTGGGTACACCTGAACTCCCTGGGGGAGCCTTTACGCAACCGCACACTCAACAGGACTCTGCGTCTTCACTCTTTCCTAACAACCCTAAACATAAGCCTAACCGCAACAAGAAGCTCAACCCGAGTTAGACCCGAAAAAGCACGTACGGTGCCACTTTCTGCCATCAAACAGTGCTCTCAGCGGAAGCCTTTGGGTACACCTGAACTCCCTGGGGGAGCCTTTACGCAACCCCACACTCAACAGGACTCTGCGTCTTCACTCTTTCCTAACAACCCTAAACATAACCCTAACCGCAACAAGAAGCTGAACCCGAGTTAGACCGAAAAAACACGTACGGTGCCACTTTCTGCATCAAAAGTGCTCTCAGCGGAAGCCTTTGGGTACACCTGAACTCCCTGGGGGAGCCTTTACGCAACCCCACACTCAACAGGACTCTGCGTCTTCACTCTTTCCTAACAACCCTAAACATAACCCTATCCGGAAGAGGAAACTGAACCCGAGTTAGACCCGAAAAAAGACGTACGGTGCCACTTTCTGCCATCAAAAAGTGCTCTCAGCGGAAGCCTTTGGGTACACCTGATTCCCTGGGGAGCCTTTACGCAACCCCACACTCAACAGGACTCTGCGTCTTCACTCTTTCCTAACAACCCTAAACATAACCCTAACCGCAACAAGAAGCTGAACCCGAGTTAGACCCGAAAAAACACGTACGTGCCACTTTCTGCCATCAAAAAGTGCTCTGAGCGGAAGCCTTTGGGTACACCTGAACTCCCTGGGGAGCCTTTACGCAACCCCACACTCAACAGGACTCTGCGTCTTCACTCTTTCCTAACAACCTAAACATAAGCCTAACCGGAACAAGAAGCTGAACCGAGTTAGACCCGAAAAAACACGAAAAAACACGTACGGTGCCACTTTCTGCCATCCAAAAGTGCTCTCAGCGGAAGCCTTTGGGTACACCTGAACTCCCTGGGGGAGCCTTTACGCAACCCCACACTCAACAGGACTCTGCGTCTTCACTCTTTCCTAACAACCCTAAACATAACCCTAACCGCAACAAGAAGCTGAACCCGAGTTAGACCCGAAAAAACACGTACGGTGCCACTTTCTGCCATCAAAAAGTGCTCTCAGCGGAAGCCTTTGGGTACACCTGAACTCCCTGGGGGAGCCTTTACGCAACCCCACACTCAACAGGACTCTGCGTCTTCACTCTTTCCTAACAACCCTAAACATAACCCTAACCGGAACAAGAAGCTGAACCCGAGTTAGACCCGAAAAAACACGTACGGTGCCACTTTCTGCCATCCAAAAGTGCTCTCAGCGGAAGCCTTTGGGTACACCTGAACTCCCTGGGGGAGCCTTTACGCAACCCCACACTCAACAGGACTCTGCGTCTTCACTCTTTCCTAACAACCCTAAACATAAGCCTAACCGGAACAAGAAGCTGAACCCGAGTTAGACCCTAAAAAACACGTACGGTGCCACTTTCTGCCATCAAAAAGTGCTCTCAGCGGAAGCCTTTGGGTACACCTGAACTCCCTGGGGGAGCCTTTACGCAACCCCACACTCAACAGGACTCTGCGTCTTCACTCTTTCCTAACAACCCTAAACATAACCCTAACCGCAACAAGAAGCTGAACCCGAGTTAGACCCGAAAAAACACGTACGGTGCCACTTTCTGCCATCAAAAAGTGCTCTGAGCGGAAGCCTTTGGGTACACCTGAACTCCCTGGGGGAGCCTTTACGCAACCCCACACTCAACAGGACTCTGCGTCTTCACTCTTTCCTAACAACCCTAAACATAACCCTAACCGCAACAAGAAGCTCAACCCGAGTTAGACCCGAAAAAACACGTACGGTGCCACTTTCTGCCATCAAAAAGTGCTCTCAGCGGAAGCCTTTGGGTACACCTGAACTCCCTGGGGGAGCCTTTACGCAACCCCACACTCAACAGGACTCTGCGTCTTCACTCTTTCCTAACAACCCTAAACATAACCCTAACCGCAACAAGAAGCTGAACCCGAGTTAGACCCGAAAAAACACGTACGGTGCCACTTTCTGCCATCAAAAAGTGCTCTGAGAGGAAGCCTTTGGGTACACCTGAACTCCCTGGGGGAGCCTTTACGCAACCCCACACTCAACAGGACTCTGCGTCTTCACTCTTTCCTAACAACCCTAAACATAACCCTAACCGCAACAAGAAGCTGAACCCGAGTTAGACCCGAAAAAACACGTACGGTGCCACTTTCTGCCATCAAAAAGTGCTCTCAGCGGAAGCCTTTGGGTACACCTGAACTCCCTGGGGGAGCCTTTACGCAACCCCACACTCAACAGGACTCTGCGTCTTCACTCTTTCCTAACAACCCTAAACATAACCCTAACCGCAACAAGAAGCTGAACCCGAGTTAGACCCGAAAAAACACGTACGGTGCCACTTTCTGCCATCAAAAAGTGCTCTCAGCGGAAGCCTTTGGGTACACCTGAATTCCCTGGGGGAGCCTTTACGCAACCCCACACTCAACAGGACTCTGCGTCTTCACTCTTTCCTAACAACCCTAAACATAACCCTAACCGCAACAAGAAGCTGAACCCGAGTTAGACCCTAAAAAACACGTACGGTGCCACTTTCTGCCATCAAAAAGTGCTCTCAGCGGAAGCCTTTGGGTACACCTGAACTCCCTGGGGGAGCCTTTACGCAACCCCACACTCAACAGGACTCTGCGTCTTCACTCTTTCCTAACAACCCTAAACATAACCCTAACCGCAACAAGAAGCTGAACCCGAGTTAGACCCGAAAAAACACGTACGGTGCCACTTTCTGCCATCAAAAAGTGCTCTGAGCGGAAGCCTTTGGGTACACCTGAACTCCCTGGGGGAGCCTTTACGCAACCCCACACTCAACAGGACTCTGCGTCTTCACTCTTTCCTAACAACCCTAAACATAACCCTAACCGCAACAAGAAGCTCAACCCGAGTTAGACCCGAAAAAACACGTACGGTGCCACTTTCTGCCATCAAAAAGTGCTCTCAGCGGAAGCCTTTGGGTACACCTGAACTCCCTGGGGGAGCCTTTACGCAACCCCACACTCAACAGGACTCTGCGTCTTCACTCTTTCCTAACAACCCTAAACATAACCCTAACCGCAACAAGAAGCTGAACCCGAGTTAGACCCGAAAAAACACGTACGGTGCCACTTTCTGCCATCAAAAAGTGCTCTGAGAGGAAGCCTTTGGGTACACCTGAACTCCCTGGGGGAGCCTTTACGCAACCCCACACTCAACAGGACTCTGCGTCTTCACTCTTTCCTAACAACCCTAAACATAACCCTAACCGCAACAAGAAGCTGAACCCGAGTTAGACCCGAAAAAACACGTACGGTGCCACTTTCTGCCATCAAAAAGTGCTCTCAGCGGAAGCCTTTGGGTACACCTGAACTCCCTGGGGGAGCCTTTACGCAACCCCACACTCAACAGGACTCTGCGTCTTCACTCTTTCCTAACAACCCTAAACATAACCCTAACCGCAACAAGAAGCTGAACCCGAGTTAGACCCGAAAAAACACGTACGGTGCCACTTTCTGCCATCAAAAAGTGCTCTCAGCGGAAGCCTTTGGGTACACCTGAATTCCCTGGGGGAGCCTTTACGCAACCCCACACTCAACAGGACTCTGCGTCTTCACTCTTTCCTAACAACCCTAAACATAACCCTAACCGCAACAAGAAGCTCAACCCGAGTTAGACCCGAAAAAACACGTACGGTGCCACTTTCTGCCATCAAAAAGTGCTCTGAGCGGAAGCCTTTGGGTACACCTGAACTCCCTGGGGGAGCCTTTACGCAACCCCACACTCAACAGGACTCTGCGTCTTCACTCTTTCCTAACAACCCTAAACATAAGCCTAACCGGAACAAGAAGCTGAACCCGAGCTAGACCCGAAAAAGCACGTACGGTGCCACTTTCTGCCATCAAAAAGTGCTCTCAGCGGAAGCCTTTGGGTACACCTGAACTCCCTGGGGGAGCCTTTACGCAACCCCACACTCAACAGGACTCTGCGTCTTCACTCTTTCCTAACAACCCTAAACATAACCCTAACCGGAACAAGAAGCTGAACCCGAGTTAGACCCGAAAAAACACGTACGGTGCCACTTTCTGCCATCCAAAAGTGCTCTCAGCGGAAGCCTTTGGGTACACCTGAACTCCCTGGGGGAGCCTTTACGCAACCGCACACTCAACAGGACTCTGCGTCTTCACTCTTTCCTAACAACCCTAAACATAAGCCTAACCGCAACAAGAAGCTCAACCCGAGTTAGACCCGAAAAAGCACGTACGGTGCCACTTTCTGCCATCAAAAAGTGCTCTCAGCGGAAGCCTTTGGGTACACCTGAACTCCCTGGGGGAGCCTTTACGCAACCCCACACTCAACAGGACTCTGCGTCTTCACTCTTTCCTAACAACCCTAAACATAACCCTAACCGCAACAAGAAGCTGAACCCGAGTTAGACCCGAAAAAACACGTACGGTGCCACTTTCTGCCATCAAAAAGTGCTCTGAGCGGAAGCCTTTGGGTACACCTGAACTCCCTGGGGGAGCCTTTACGCAACCCCACACTCAACAGGACTCTGCGTCTTCACTCTTTCCTAACAACCCTAAACATAACCCTAACCGCAACAAGAAGCTCAACCCGAGTTAGACCCGAAAAAACACGTACGGTGCCACTTTCTGCCATCAAAAAGTGCTCTCAGCGGAAGCCTTTGGGTACACCTGAACTCCCTGGGGGAGCCTTTACGCAACCCCACACTCAACAGGACTCTGCGTCTTCACTCTTTCCTAACAACCCTAAACATAACCCTAACCGCAACAAGAAGCTCAACCCGAGTTAGACCCGAAAAAACACGTACGGTGCCACTTTCTGCCATCAAAAAGTGCTCTCAGCGGAAGCCTTTGGGTACACCTGAACTCCCTGGGGGAGCCTTTACGCAACCCCACACTCAACAGGACTCTGCGTCTTCACTCTTTCCTAACAACCCTAAACATAACCCTAACCGGAACAAGAAGCTGAACCCGAGTTAGACCCGAAAAAACACGTACGGTGCCACTTTCTGCCATCAAAAAGTGCTCTCAGCGGAAGCCTTTGGGTACACCTGAACTCCCTGGGGGAGCCTTTACGCAACCCCACACTCAACAGGACTCTGCGTCTTCACTCTTTCCTAACAACCCTAAACATAACCCTAACCGCAACAAGAAGCTGAACCCGAGTTAGACCCGAAAAAACACGTACGGTGCCACTTTCTGCCATCAAAAAGTGCTCTCAGCGGAAGCCTTTGGGTACACCTGAACTCCCTGGGGGAGCCTTTACGCAACCCCACACTCAACAGGACTCTGCGTCTTCACTCTTTCCTAACAACCCTAAACATAACCCTAACCGCAACAAGAAGCTCAACCCGAGTTAGACCCGAAAAAACACGTACGGTGCCACTTTCTGCCATCAAAAAGTGCTCTCAGCGGAAGCCTTTGGGTACACCTGAATTCCCTGGGGGAGCCTTTACGCAACCCCACACTCAACAGGACTCTGCGTCTTCACTCTTTCCTAACAACCCTAAACATAACCCTAACCGCAACAAGAAGCTCAACCCGAGTTAGACCCGAAAAAACACGTACGGTGCCACTTTCTGCCATCAAAAAGTGCTCTGAGCGGAAGCCTTTGGGTACACCTGAACTCCCTGGGGGAGCCTTTACGCAACCCCACACTCAACAGGACTCTGCGTCTTCACTCTTTCCTAACAACCCTAAACATAAGCCTAACCGGAACAAGAAGCTGAACCCGAGCTAGACCCGAAAAAGCACGTACGGTGCCACTTTCTGCCATCAAAAAGTGCTCTCAGCGGAAGCCTTTGGGTACACCTGAACTCCCTGGGGGAGCCTTTACGCAACCCCACACTCAACAGGACTCTGCGTCTTCACTCTTTCCTAACAACCCTAAACATAACCCTAACCGGAACAAGAAGCTGAACCCGAGTTAGACCCGAAAAAACACGTACGGTGCCACTTTCTGCCATCCAAAAGTGCTCTCAGCGGAAGCCTTTGGGTACACCTGAACTCCCTGGGGGAGCCTTTACGCAACCGCACACTCAACAGGACTCTGCGTCTTCACTCTTTCCTAACAACCCTAAACATAAGCCTAACCGCAACAAGAAGCTCAACCCGAGTTAGACCCGAAAAAGCACGTACGGTGCCACTTTCTGCCATCAAAAAGTGCTCTCAGCGGAAGCCTTTGGGTACACCTGAACTCCCTGGGGGAGCCTTTACGCAACCCCACACTCAACAGGACTCTGCGTCTTCACTCTTTCCTAACAACCCTAAACATAACCCTAACCGCAACAAGAAGCTGAACCCGAGTTAGACCCGAAAAAACACGTACGGTGCCACTTTCTGCCATCAAAAAGTGCTCTGAGCGGAAGCCTTTGGGTACACCTGAACTCCCTGGGGGAGCCTTTACGCAACCCCACACTCAACAGGACTCTGCATCTTCACTCTTTCCTAACAACCCTAAACATAACCCTAACCGCAACAAGAAGCTCAACCCGAGTTAGACCCGAAAAAACACGTACGGTGCCACTTTCTGCCATCAAAAAGTGCTCTCAGCGGAAGCCTTTGGGTACACCTGAACTCCCTGGGGGAGCCTTTACGCAACCCCACACTCAACAGGACTCTGCGTCTTCACTCTTTCCTAACAACCCTAAACATAACCCTAACCGCAACAAGAAGCTGAACCCGAGTTAGACCCGAAAAAACACGTACGGTGCCACTTTCTGCCATCAAAAAGTGCTCTGAGCGGAAGCCTTTGGGTACACCTGAACTCCCTGGGGGAGCCTTTACGCAACCCCACACTCAACAGGACTCTGCGTCTTCACTCTTTCCTAACAACCCTAAACATAACCCTAACCGCAACAAGAAGCTCAACCCGAGTTAGACCCGAAAAAACACGTACGGTGCCACTTTCTGCCATCAAAAAGTGCTCTGAGCGGAAGCCTTTGGGTACACCTGAACTCCCTGGGGGAGCCTTTACACAACCCCACACTCAACAGGACTCTGCGTCTTCACTCTTTCCTAACAACCCTAAACATAACCCTAACCGCAACAAGAAGCTCAACCCGAGTTAGACCCGAAAAAACACGTACGGTGCCACTTTCTGCCATCAAAAAGTGCTCTCAGCGGAAGCCTTTGGGTACACCTGAACTCCCTGGGGGAGCCTTTACGCAACCCCACACTCAGCAGGACTCTGCGTCTTCACTCTTTCCTAACAACCCTAAACATAAGCCTAACCGGAACAAGAAGCTGAACCCGAGCTAGACCCGAAAAAGCACGTACGGTGCCACTTTCTGCCATCAAAAAGTGCTCTCAGCGGAAGCCTTTGGGTACACCTGAACTCCCTGGGGGAGCCTTTACGCAACCCCACACTCAACAGGACTCTGCGTCTTCACTCTTTCCTAACAACCCTAAACATAACCCTAACCGGAACAAGAAGCTCAACCCGAGTTAGACCCGAAAAAACACGTACGGTGCCACTTTCTTGCCATCCAAAAGTGCTCTCAGCGGAAGCCTTTGGGTACACCTGAACTCCCTGGGGGAGCCTTTACGCAACCGCACACTCAACAGGACTCTGCGTCTTCACTCTTTCCTAACAACCCTAAACATAAGCCTAACCGCAACAAGAAGCTCAACCCGAGTTAGACCCGAAAAAGCACGTACGGTGCCACTTTCTGCCATCAAAAAGTGCTCTCAGCGGAAGCCTTTGGGTACACCTGAATTCCCTGGGGGAGCCTTTACGCAACCCCACACTCAACAGGACTCTGCGTCTTCACTCTTTCCTAACAACCCTAAACATAAGCCTAACCGCAACAAGAAGCTCAACCCGAGTTAGACCCGAAAAAACACGTACGGTGCCACTTTCTGCCATCAAAAAGTGCTCTCAGCGGAAGCCTTTGGGTACACCTGAACTCCCTGGGGGAGCCTTTACGCAACCCCACACTCAACAGGACTCTGCGTCTTCACTCTTTCCTAACAACCCTAAACATAACCCTAACCGCAACAAGAAGCTGAACCCGAGTTAGACCCGAAAAAACACGTACGGTGCCACTTTCTGCCATCAAAAAGTGCTCTGAGCGGAAGCCTTTGGGTACACCTGAACTCCCTGGGGGAGCCTTTACGCAACCCCACACTCAACAGGACTCTGCGTCTTCACTCTTTCCTAACAACCCTAAACATAACCCTAACCGCAACAAGAAGCTCAACCCGAGTTAGACCCGAAAAAACACGTACGGTGCCACTTTCTGCCATCAAAAAGTGCTCTGAGCGGAAGCCTTTGGGTACACCTGAACTCCCTGGGGGAGCCTTTACACAACCCCACACTCAACAGGACTCTGCGTCTTCACTCTTTCCTAACAACCCTAAACATAACCCTAACCGCAACAAGAAGCTCAACCCGAGTTAGACCCGAAAAAACACGTACGGTGCCACTTTCAGCCATCAAAAAGTGCTCTCAGCGGAAGCCTTTGGGTACACCTGAACTCCCTGGGGGAGCCTTTACGCAACCCCACACTCAGCAGGACTCTGCGTCTTCACTCTTTCCTAACAACCCTAAACATAAGCCTAACCGGAACAAGAAGCTGAACCCGAGCTAGACCCGAAAAAGCACGTACGGTGCCACTTTCTGCCATCAAAAAGTGCTCTCAGCGGAAGCCTTTGGGTACACCTGAACTCCCTGGGGGAGCCTTTACGCAACCCCACACTCAACAGGACTCTGCGTCTTCACTCTTTCCTAACAACCCTAAACATAACCCTAACCGGAACAAGAAGCTCAACCCGAGTTAGACCCGAAAAAACACGTACGGTGCCACTTTCTGCCATCCAAAAGTGCTCTCAGCGGAAGCCTTTGGGTACACCTGAACTCCCTGGGGGAGCCTTTACGCAACCGCACACTCAACAGGACTCTGCGTCTTCACTCTTTCCTAACAACCCTAAACATAAGCCTAACCGCAACAAGAAGCTCAACCCGAGTTAGACCCGAAAAAGCACGTACGGTGCCACTTTCTGCCATCAAAAAGTGCTCTCAGCGGAAGCCTTTGGGTACACCTGAATTCCCTGGGGGAGCCTTTACGCAACCCCACACTCAACAGGACTCTGCGTCTTCACTCTTTCCTAACAACCCTAAACATAAGCCTAACCGCAACAAGAAGCTCAACCCGAGTTAGACCCGAAAAAACACGTACGGTGCCACTTTCTGCCATCAAAAAGTGCTCTGAGCGGAAGCCTTTGGGTACACCTGAACTCCCTGGGGGAGCCTTTACGCAACCCCACACTCAACAGGACTCTGCGTCTTCACTCTTTCCTAACAACCCTAAACATAACCCTAACCGGAACAAGAAGCTGAACCCGAGCTAGACACGAAAAAGCACGTACGGTGCCACTTTCTGCCATCCAAAAGTGCTCTCAGCGGAAGCCTTTGGGTACACCTGAACTCCCTGGGGGAGCCTTTACGCAACCCCACACTCAACAGGACTCTGCGTCTTCACTCTTTCCTAACAACCCTAAACATAACCCTAACCGGAACAAGAAGCTGAACCCGAGTTAGACCCGAAAAAACACGTACGGTGCCACTTTCTGCCATCCAAAAGTGCTCTCAGCGGAAGCCTTTGGGTACACCTGAACTCCCTGGGGGAGCCTTTACGCAACCGCACACTCAACAGGACTCTGCGTCTTCACTCTTTCCTAACAACCCTAAACATAAGCCTAACCGCAACAAGAAGCTCAACCCGAGTTAGACCCGAAAAAGCACGTACGGTGCCACTTTCTGCCATCAAAAAGTGCTCTCAGCGGAAGCCTTTGGGTACACCTGAACTCCCTGGGGGAGCCTTTACGCAACCCCACACTCAACAGGACTCTGCGTCTTCACTCTTTCCTAACAACCCTAAACATAACCCTAACCGCAACAAGAAGCTGAACCCGAGTTAGACCCGAAAAAACACGTACGGTGCCACTTTCTGCCATCAAAAAGTGCTCTGAGCGGAAGCCTTTGGGTACACCTGAACTCCCTGGGGGAGCCTTTACGCAACCCCACACTCAACAGGACTCTGCGTCTTCACTCTTTCCTAACAACCCTAAACATAACCCTAACCACAACAAGAAGCTCAACCCGAGTTAGACCCGAAAAAACACGTACGGTGCCACTTTCTGCCATCAAAAAGTGCTCTCAGCGGAAGCCTTTGGGTACACCTGAACTCCCTGGGGGAGCCTTTACGCAACCCCACACTCAACAGGACTCTGCGTCTTCACTCTTTCCTAACAACCCTAAACATAACCCTAACCGCAACAAGAAGCTGAACCCGAGTTAGACCCGAAAAAACACGTACGGTGCCACTTTCTGCCATCAAAAAGTGCTCTCAGCGGAAGCCTTTGGGTACACCTGAACTCCCTGGGGGAGCCTTTACGCAACCCCACACTCAACAGGACTCTGCGTCTTCACTCTTTCCTAACAACCCTAAACATAACCCTAACCGCAACAAGAAGCTCAACCCGAGTTAGACCCGAAAAAACACGTACGGTGCCACTTTCTGCCATCAAAAAGTGCTCTCAGCGGAAGCCTTTGGGTACACCTGAATTCCCTGGGGGAGCCTTTACGCAACCCCACACTCAACAGGACTCTGCGTCTTCACTCTTTCCTAACAACCCTAAACATAACCCTAACCGCAACAAGAAGCTCAACCCGAGTTAGACCCGAAAAAACACGTACGGTGCCACTTTCTGCCATCAAAAAGTGCTCTGAGCGGAAGCCTTTGGGTACACCTGAACTCCCTGGGGGAGCCTTTACGCAACCCCACACTCAACAGGACTCTGCGTCTTCACTCTTTCCTAACAACCCTAAACATAACCCTAACCGGAACAAGAAGCTGAACCCGAGCTAGACCCGAAAAAGCACGTACGGTGCCACTTTCTGCCATCAAAAAGTGCTCTCAGCGGAAGCCTTTGGGTACACCTGAACTCCCTGGGGGAGCCTTTACGCAACCCCACACTCAACAGGACTCTGCGTCTTCACTCTTTCCTAACAACCCTAAACATAACCCTAACCGGAACAAGAAGCTGAACCTGAGTTAGACCCGAAAAAACACGTACGGTGCCACTTTCTGCCATCCAAAAGTGCTCTCAGCGGAAGCCTTTGGGTACACCTGAACTCCCTGGGGGAGCCTTTACGCAACCGCACACTCAACAGGACTCTGCGTCTTCACTCTTTCCTAACAACCCTAAACATAAGCCTAACCGCAACAAGAAGCTCAACCCAAGTTAGACCCGAAAAAGCACGTACGGTGCCACTTTCTGCCATCAAAAAGTGCTCTGAGCGGAAGCCTTTGGGTACACCTGAACTCCCTGGGGGAGCCTTTACGCAACCCCACACTCAACAGGACTCTGCGTCTTCACTCTTTCCTAACAACCCTAAACATAACCCTAACCGCAACAAGAAGCTCAACCCGAGTTAGACCCGAAAAAACACGTACGGTGCCACTTTCTGCCATCAAAAAGTGCTCTGAGCGGAAGCCTTTGGGTACACCTGAACTCCCTGGGGGAGCCTTTACGCAACCCCACACTCAACAGGACTCTGCGTCTTCACTCTTTCCTAACAACCCTAAACATAAGCCTAACCGGAACAAGAAGCTGAACCCGAGCTAGACCCGAAAAAGCACGTACGGTGCCACTTTCTGCCATCAAAAAGTGCTCTCAGCGGAAGCCTTTGGGTACACCTGAACTCCCTGGGGGAGCCTTTACGCAACCCCACACTCAACAGGACTCTGCGTCTTCACTCTTTCCTAACAACCCTAAACATAACCCTAACCGGAACAAGAAGCTGAACCCGAGTTAGACCCGAAAAAACACGTACGGTGCCACTTTCTGCCATCCAAAAGTGCTCTCAGCGGAAGCCTTTGGGTACACCTGAACTCCCTGGGGGAGCCTTTACGCAACCGCACACTCAACAGGACTCTGCGTCTTCACTCTTTCCTAACAACCCTAAACATAAGCCTAACCGCAACAAGAAGCTCAACCCGAGTTAGACCCGAAAAAGCACGTACGGTGCCACTTTCTGCCATCAAAAAGTGCTCTCAGCGGAAGCCTTTGGGTACACCTGAACTCCCTGGGGGAGCCTTTACGCAACCCCACACTCAACAGGACTCTGCGTCTTCACTCTTTCCTAACAACCCTAAACATAACCCTAACCGCAACAAGAAGCTGAACCCGAGTTAGACCCGAAAAAACACGTACGGTGCCACTTTCTGCCATCAAAAAGTGCTCTCAGCGGAAGCCTTTGGGTACACCTGAACTCCCTGGGGGAGCCTTTACGCAACCCCACACTCAACAGGACTCTGCGTCTTCACTCTTTCCTAACAACCCTAAACATAACCCTAACCGCAACAAGAAGCTCAACCCGAGTTAGACCCGAAAAAACACGTACGGTGCCACTTTCTGCCATCAAAAAGTGCTCTCAGCGGAAGCCTTTGGGTACACCTGAACTCCCTGGGGGAGCCTTTACGCAACCCCACACTCAACAGGACTCTGCGTCTTCACTCTTTCCTAACAACCCTAAACATAACCCTAACCGCAACAAGAAGCTGAACCCGAGTTAGACCCGAAAAAACACGTACGGTGCCACTTTCTGCCATCAAAAAGTGCTCTCAGCGGAAGCCTTTGGGTACACCTGAACTCCCTGGGGGAGCCTTTACGCAACCCCACACTCAACAGGACTCTGCGTCTTCACTCTTTCCTAACAACCCTAAACATAACCCTAACCGCAACAAGAAGCTGAACCCGAGTTAGACCCGAAAAAACACGTACGGTGCCACTTTCTGCCATCAAAAAGTGCTCTGAGCGGAAGCCTTTGGGTACACCTGAACTCCCTGGGGGAGCCTTTACGCAACCCCACACTCAACAGGACTCTGCGTCTTCACTCTTTCCTAACAACCCTAAACATAACCCTAACCGCAACAAGAAGCTCAACCCGAGTTAGACCCGAAAAAACACGTACGGTGCCACTTTCTGCCATCAAAAAGTGCTCTCAGCGGAAGCCTTTGGGTACACCTGAATTCCCTGGGGGAGCCTTTACGCAACCCCACGCTCAACAGGACTCTGCGTCTTCACTCTTTCCTAACAACCCTAAACATAACCCTAACCGCAACAAGAAGCTCAACCCGAGTTAGACCCGAAAAAACACGTACGGTGCCACTTTCTGCCATCAAAAAGTGCTCTGAGCGGAAGCCTTTGGGTACACCTGAACTCCCTGGGGGAGCCTTTACGCAACCCCACACTCAACAGGACTCTGCGTCTTCACTCTTTCCTAACAACCCTAAACATAAGCCTAACCGGAACAAGAAGCTGAACCCGAGTTAGACCCGAAAAAGCACGTACGGTGCCACTTTCTGCCATCAAAAAGTGCTCTCAGCGGAAGCCTTTGGGTACACCTGAACTCCCTGGGGGAGCCTTTACGCAACCCCACACTCAACAGGACTCTGCGTCTTCACTCTTTCCTAACAACCCTAAACATAACCCTAACCGGAACAAGAAGCTGAACCCGAGTTAGACCCGAAAAAACACGTACGGTGCCACTTTCTGCCATCCAAAAGTGCTCTCAGCGGAAGCCTTTGGGTACACCTGAACTCCCTGGGGGAGCCTTTACGCAACCGCACACTCAACAGGACTCTGCGTCTTCACTCTTTCCTAACAACCCTAAACATAAGCCTAACCGCAACAAGAAGCTCAACCCGAGTTAGACCCGAAAAAGCACGTACGGTGCCACTTTCTGCCATCAAAAAGTGCTCTCAGCGGAAGCCTTTGGGTACACCTGAACTCCCTGGGGGAGCCTTTACGCAACCCCACACTCAACAGGACTCTGCGTCTTCACTCTTTCCTAACAACCCTAAACATAACCCTAACCGCAACAAGAAGCTGAACCCGAGTTAGACCCGAAAAAACACGTACGGTGCCACTTTCTGCCATCAAAAAGTGCTCTCAGCGGAAGCCTTTGGGTACACCTGAACTCCCTGGGGGAGCCTTTACGCAACCCCACACTCAACAGGACTCTGCGTCTTCACTCTTTCCTAACAACCCTAAACATAACCCTAACCGCAACAAGAAGCTCAACCCGAGTTAGACCCGAAAAAACACGTACGGTGCCACTTTCTGCCATCAAAAAGTGCTCTCAGCGGAAGCCTTTGGGTACACCTGAACTCCCTGGGGGAGCCTTTACGCAACCCCACACTCAACAGGACTCTGCGTCTTCACTCTTTCCTAACAACCCTAAACATAACCCTAACCGGAACAAGAAGCTGAACCCGAGTTAGACCCGAAAAAACATGTACGGTGCCACTTTCTGCCATCAAAAAGTGCTCTCAGCGGAAGCCTTTGGGTACACCTGAACTCCCTGGGGGAGCCTTTACGCAACCCCACACTCAACAGGACTCTGCGTCTTCACTCTTTCCTAACAATCCTAAACATAAGCCTAACCGGAACAAGAAGCTGAACCCGAGTTAGACCCGAAAAAACACGTACGGTGCCACTTTCTGCCATCCAAAAGTGCTCTCAGCGGAAGCCTTTGGGTACACCTGAACTCCCTGGGGGAGCCTTTACGCAACCCCACACTCAACAGGACTCTGCGTCTTCACTCTTTCCTAACAACCCTAAACATAACCCTAACCGCAACAAGAAGCTCAACCCGAGTTAGACCCGAAAAAACACGTACGGTGCCACTTTCTGCCATCAAAAAGTGCTCTCAGCGGAAGCCTTTGGGTACACCTGAACTCCCTGGGGGAGCCTTTACGCAACCCCACACTCAACAGGACTCTGCGTCTTCACTCTTTCCTAACAACCCTAAACATAACCCTAACCGGAACAAAAAGCTGAACCCGAGTTAGACCCGAAAAAACATGTACGGTGCCACTTTCTGCCATCAAAAAGTGCTCTCAGCGGAAGCCTTTGGGTACACCTGAACTCCCTGGGGGAGCCTTTACGCAACCCCACACTCAACAGGACTCTGCGTCTTCACTCTTTCCTAACAACCCTAAACATAAGCCTAACCGCAACAAGAAGCTGAACCCGAGTTAGACCCGAAAAAACACGTACGGTGCCACTTTCTGCCATCAAAAAGTGCTCTCAGCGGAAGCCTTTGGGTACACCTGAACTCCCTGGGGGAGCCTTTACGCAACCCCACACTCAACAGGACTCTGCGTCTTCACTCTTTCCTAACAACCCTAAACATAACCCTAACCGGAACAAGAAGCTGAACCCGAGTTAGACCCGAAAAAACACGTACGGTGCCACTTTCTGCCATCAAAAAGTGCTCTCAGCGGAAGCCTTTGGCTACACCTGAACTCCCTGGGGGAGCCTTTACGCAACCCCACACTCAACAGGACTCTGCGTCTTCACTCTTTCCTAACAACCCTAAACATAAGCCTAACCGGAACAAGAAGCTGAACCCGAGTTAGACCCGAAAAAACACGTACGGTGCCACTTTCTGCCATCAAAAAGTGCTCTCAGCGGAAGCCTTTGGGTACACCTGAACTCCCTGGGGGAGCCTTTACGCAACCCCACACTCAACAGGACTCTGCGTCTTCACTCTTTCCTAACAACCCTAAACATAACCCTAACCGCAACAAGAAGCTGAACCCGAGTTAGACCCGAAAAAGCACGTACGGTGCCACTTTCTGCCATCAAAAAGTGCTCTCAGCGGAAGCCTTTGGGTACACCTGAACTCCCTGGGGGAGCCTTTACGCAACCCCACACTCAACAGGACTCTGCGTCTTCACTCTTTCCTAACAACCCTAAACATAACCCTAACCGCAACAAGAAGCTGAACCCGAGTTAGACCCGAAAAAACACGTACGGTGCCACTTTCTGCCATCAAAAAGTGCTCTCAGCGGAAGCCTTTGGGTACACCTGAACTCCCTGGGGGAGCCTTTACGCAACCCCACACTCAACAGGACTCTGCGTCTTCACTCTTTCCTAACAACCCTAAACATAACCCTAACCGCAACAAGAAGCTCAACCCGAGTTAGACCCGAAAAAACACGTACGGTGCCACTTTCTGCCATCAAAAAGTGCTCTCAGCGGAAGCCTTTGGCTACACCTGAACTCCCTGGGGGAGCCTTTACGCAACCCCACACTCAACAGGACTCTGCGTCTTCACTCTTTCCTAACAACCCTAAACATAACCCTAACCGGAACAAGAAGCTCAACCCGAGTTAGACCCGAAAAAACATGTACGGTGCCACTTTCTGCCATCAAAAAGTGCTCTCAGCGGAAGCCTTTGGGTACACCTGAACTCCCTGGGGGAGCCTTTACGCAACCCCACACTCAACAGGACTCTGCGTCTTCACTCTTTCCTAACAATCCTAAACATAAGCCTAACCGGAACAAGAAGCTCAACCCGAGTTAGACCCGAAAAAACACGTATGGTACCACTTTCTGCCATCCAAAAGTGCTCTCAGCGGAAGCCTTTGGGTACACCTGAACTCCCTGGGGGAGCCTTTACGCAACCCCACACTCAACAGGACTCTGCGTCTTCACTCTTTCCTAACAACCCTAAACATAAGCCTAACCGGAACAAGAAGCTGAACCCGAGTTAGACCCGAAAAAACACGTACGGTGCCACTTTCTGCCATCAAAAAGTGCTCTCAGCGGAAGCCTTTGGGTACACCTGAACTCCCTGGGGGAGCCTTTACGCAACCCCACACTCAACAGGACTCTGCGTCTTCACTCTTTCCTAACAACCCTAAACATAACCCTAACCGCAACAAGAAGCTCAACCCGAGTTAGACCCGAAAAAACACGTACGGTGCCACTTTCTGCCATCAAAAAGTGCTCTCAGCGGAAGCCTTTGGGTACACCTGAACTCCCTGGGGGAGCCTTTACGCAACCCCACACTCAACAGGACTCTGCGTCTTCACTCTTTCCTAACAACCCTAAACATAACCCTAACCGCAACAAGAAGCTGAACCCGAGTTAGACCCGAAAAAACACGTACGGTGCCACTTTCTGCCATCAAAAAGTGCTCTCAGCGGAAGCCTTTGGGTACACCTGAACTCCCTGGGGGAGCCTTTACGCAACCCCACACTCAACAGGACTCTGCGTCTTCACTCTTTCCTAACAACCCTAAACATAACCCTAACCGGAACAAGAAGCTCAACCCGAGTTAGACCCGAAAAAACACGTACGGTGCCACTTTCTGCCATCAAAAAGTGCTCTCAGCGGAAGCCTTTGGCTACACCTGAACTCCCTGGGGGAGCCTTTACGCAACCCCACACTCAACAGGACTCTGCGTCTTCACTCTTTCCTAACAACCCTAAACATAACCCTAACCGCAACAAGAAGCTGAACCCGAGTTAGACCCGAAAAAACACGTACGGTGCCACTTTCTGCCATCAAAAAGTGCTCTGAGCGGAAGCCTTTGGGTACACCTGAACTCCCTGGGGGAGCCTTTACGCAACCCCACACTCAACAGGACTCTGCGTCTTCACTCTTTCCTAACAACCCTAAACATAAGCCTAACCGGAACAAGAAGCTGAACCCGAGTTAGACCCGAAAAAACACGTACGGTGCCACTTTCTGCCATCAAAAAGTGCTCTCAGCGGAAGCCTTTGGGTACACCTGAACTCCCTGGGGGAGCCTTTACGCAACCCCACACTCAACAGGACTCTGCGTCTTCACTCTTTCCTAACAACCCTAAACATAACCCTAACCGCAACAAGAAGCTGAACCCGAGTTAGACCCGAAAAAGCACGTACGGTGCCACTTTCTGCCATCAAAAAGTGCTCTCAGCGGAAGCCTTTGGGTACACCTGAACTCCCTGGGGGAGCCTTTACGCAACCCCACACTCAACAGGACTCTGCGTCTTCACTCTTTCCTAACAACCCTAAACATAACCCTAACCGCAACAAGAAGCTGAACCCGAGTTAGACCCGAAAAAACACGTACGGTGCCACTTTCTGCCATCAAAAAGTGCTCTCAGCGGAAGCCTTTGGGTACACCTGAACTCCCTGGGGGAGCCTTTACGCAACCCCACACTCAACAGGACTCTGCGTCTTCACTCTTTCCTAACAACCCTAAACATAACCCTAACCGCAACAAGAAGCTCAACCCGAGTTAGACCCGAAAAAACACGTACGGTGCCACTTTCTGCCATCAAAAAGTGCTCTCAGCGGAAGCCTTTGGGTACACCTGAACTCCCTGGGGGAGCCTTTACGCAACCCCACACTCAACAGGACTCTGCGTCTTCACTCTTTCCTAACAACCCTAAACATAACCCTAACCGGAACAAGAAGCTGAACCCGAGTTAGACCCGAAAAAACATGTACGGTGCCACTTTCTGCCATCAAAAAGTGCTCTCAGCGGAAGCCTTTGGGTACACCTGAACTCCCTGGGGGAGCCTTTACGCAACCCCACACTCAACAGGACTCTGCGTCTTCACTCTTTCCTAACAATCCTAAACATAAGCCTAACCGGAACAAGAAGCTGAACCCGAGTTAGACCCGAAAAAACACGTATGGTACCACTTTCTGCCATCCAAAAGTGCTCTCAGCGGAAGCCTTTGGGTACACCTGAACTCCCTGGGGGAGCCTTTACGCAACCCCACACTCAACAGGACTCTGCGTCTTCACTCTTTCCTAACAACCCTAAACATAAGCCTAACCGGAACAAGAAGCTGAACCCGAGTTAGACCCGAAAAAACACGTACGGTGCCACTTTCTGCCATCAAAAAGTGCTCTCAGCGGAAGCCTTTGGGTACACCTGAACTCCCTGGGGGAGCCTTTACGCAACCCCACACTCAACAGGACTCTGCGTCTTCACTCTTTCCTAACAACCCTAAACATAACCCTAACCGCAACAAGAAGCTCAACCCGAGTTAGACCCGAAAAAACACGTACGGTGCCACTTTCTGCCATCAAAAAGTGCTCTCAGCGGAAGCCTTTGGGTACACCTGAACTCCCTGGGGGAGCCTTTACGCAACCCCACACTCAACAGGACTCTGCGTCTTCACTCTTTCCTAACAACCCTAAACATAACCCTAACCGGAACAAGAAGCTGAACCCGAGTTAGACCCGAAAAAACACGTACGGTGCCACTTTCTGCCATCAAAAAGTGCTCTCAGCGGAAGCCTTTGGGTACACCTGAACTCCCTGGGGGAGCCTTTACGCAACCCCACACTCAACAGGACTCTGCGTCTTCACTCTTTCCTAACAACCCTAAACATAACCCTAACCGGAACAAGAAGTTCAACCCGAGTTAGACCCGAAAAAACACGTACGGTGCCACTTTCTGCCATCAAAAAGTGCTCTGAGCGGAAGCCTTTGGGTACATCTGAACTCCCTGGGGGAGCCTTTACGCAACCCCACACTCAACAGGACTCTGCGTCTTCACTCTTTCCTAACAACCCTAAACATAAGCCTAACCGGAACAAGAAGCTGAACCCGAGTTAGACCCGAAAAAACACGTACGGTGCCACTTTCTGCCATCCAAAAGTGCTCTCAGCGGAAGCCTTTGGGTACACCTGAACTCCCTGGGGGAGCCTTTACGCAACCCCACACTCAACAGGACTCTGCGTCTTCACTCTTTCCTAACAACCCTAAACATAACCCTAACCGCAACAAGAAGCTGAACCTGAGTTAGACCCGAAAAAACACGTACGGTGCCACTTTCTGCCATCAAAAAGTGCTCTCAGCGGAAGCCTTTGGGTACACCTGAACTCCCTGGGGGAGCCTTTACGCAACCCCACACTCAACAGGACTCTGCGTCTTCACTCTTTCCTAACAACCCTAAACATAACCCTAACCGCAACAAGAAGCTGAACCCGAGTTAGACCCGAAAAAACATGTACGGTGCCACTTTCTGCCATCCAAAAGTGCTCTCAGCGGAAGCCTTTGGGTACACCTGAACTCCCTGGGGGAGCCTTTACGCAACCCCACACTCAACAGGACTCTGCGTCTTCACTCTTTCCTAACAACCCTAAACATAACCCTAACCGCAACAAGAAGCTCAACCCGAGTTAGACCCGAAAAAACACGTACGGTGCCACTTTCTGCCATCAAAAAGTGCTCTCAGCGGAAGCCTTTGGGTACACCTGAACTCCCTGGGGGAGCCTTTACGCAACCCCACACTCAACAGGACTCTGCGTCTTCACTCTTTCCTAACAACCCTAAACATAACCCTAACCGCAACAAGAAGCTGAACCCGAGTTAGACCCGAAAAAACACGTACGGTGCCACTTTCTGCCATCAAAAAGTGCTCTCAGCGGAAGCCTTTGGGTACACCTGAACTCCCTGGGGGAGCCTTTACGCAACCCCACACTCAACAGGACTCTGCGTCTTCACTCTTTCCTAACAACCCTAAAC
This sequence comes from Anser brachyrhynchus, assembly GCF_964034855.1. Taxonomy (NCBI): domain Eukaryota; kingdom Metazoa; phylum Chordata; class Aves; order Anseriformes; family Anatidae; genus Anser; species Anser brachyrhynchus. The sequence goes on from NW_027664060.1 coordinate 477,662, forward strand.
ATAACCCTAACCGGAACAAGAAGTTCAACCCGAGTTAGACCCGAAAAAACACGTACGGTGCCACTTTCTGCCATCAAAAAGTGCTCTGAGCGGAAGCCTTTGGGTACATCTGAACTCCCTGGGGGAGCCTTTACGCAACCCCACACTCAACAGGACTCTGCGTCTTCACTCTTTCCTAACAACCCTAAACATAAGCCTAACCGGAACAAGAAGCTGAACCCGAGTTAGACCCGAAAAAACACGTACGGTGCCACTTTCTGCCATCAAAAAGTGCTCTCAGCGGAAGCCTTTGGGTACACCTGAACTCCCTGGGGGAGCCTTTACGCAACCCCACACTCAACAGGACTCTGCGTCTTCACTCTTTCCTAACAACCCTAAACATAACCCTAACCGCAACAAGAAGCTGAACCTGAGTTAGACCCGAAAAAACACGTACGGTGCCACTTTCTGCCATCAAAAAGTGCTCTCAGCGGAAGCCTTTGGGTACACCTGAACTCCCTGGGGGAGCCTTTACGCAACCCCACACTCAACAGGACTCTGCGTCTTCACTCTTTCCTAACAACCCTAAACATAACCCTAACCGCAACAAGAAGCTGAACCCGAGTTAGACCCGAAAAAACATGTACGGTGCCACTTTCTGCCATCCAAAAGTGCTCTCAGCGGAAGCCTTTGGGTACACCTGAACTCCCTGGGGGAGCCTTTACGCAACCCCACACTCAACAGGACTCTGCGTCTTCACTCTTTCCTAACAACCCTAAACATAACCCTAACCGCAACAAGAAGCTGAACCCGAGTTAGACCCGAAAAAACAGGTACGGTGCCACTTTCTGCCATCAAAAAGTGCTCTCAGCGGAAGCCTTTGGGTACACCTGAACTCCCTGGGGGAGCCTTTACGCAACCCCACACTCAACAGGACTCTGCGTCTTCACTCTTTCCTAACAACCCTAAACATAACCCTAACCGCAACAAGAAGCTGAACCCGAGTTAGACCCGAAAAAACACGTACGGTGCCACTTTCTGCCATCAAAAAGTGCTCTCAGCGGAAGCCTTTGGGTACACCTGAACTCCCTGGGGGAGCCTTTACGCAACCCCACACTCAACAGGACTCTGCGTCTTCACTCTTTCCTAACAACCCTAAACATAACCCTAACCGCAACAAGAAGCTGAACCCGAGTTAGACCCGAAAAAACACGTACGGTGCCACTTTCTGCCATCAAAAAGTGCTCTCAGCGGAAGCCTTTGGGTACACCTGAACTCCCTGGGGGAGCCTTTACGCAACCCCACACTCAACAGGACTCTGCGTCTTCACTCTTTCCTAACAACCCTAAACATAACCCTAACCGCAACAAGAAGCTGAACCCGAGTTAGACCCGAAAAAACATGTACGGTGCCACTTTCTGCCATCAAAAAGTGCTCTCAGCGGAAGCCTTTGGGTACACCTGAACTCCCTGGGGGAGCCTTTACGCAACCCCACACTCAACAGGACTCTGCGTCTTCACTCTTTCCTAACAACCCTAAACATAACCCTAACCGCAACAAGAAGCTCAACCCGAGTTAGACCCGAAAAAACACGTACGGTGCCACTTTCTGCCATCAAAAAGTGCTCTCAGCGGAAGCCTTTGGTTACACCTGAACTCCCTGGGGGAGCCTTTACGCAACCCCACACTCAACAGGACTCTGCGTCTTCACTCTTTCCTAACAACCCTAAACATAACCCTAACCGCAACAAGAAGCTGAACCCGAGTTAGACCCGAAAAAACACGTACGGTGCCACTTTCTGCCATCAAAAAGTGCTCTCAGCGGAAGCCTTTGGGTACACCTGAACTCCCTGGGGGAGCCTTTACGCAACCCCACACTCAACAGGACTCTGCGTCTTCACTCTTTCCTAACAACCCTAAACATAAGCCTAACCGGAACAAGAAGCTGAACCCGAGTTAGACCCGAAAAAACACGTACGGTGCCACTTTCTGCCATCAAAAAGTGCTCTCAGCGGAAGCCTTTGGGTACACCTGAACTCCCTGGGGGAGCCTTTACGCAACCCCACACTCAACAGGACTCTGCGTCTTCACTCTTTCCTAACAACCCTAAACATAACCCTAACCGGAACAAGAAGTTCAACCCGAGTTAGACCCGAAAAAACACGTACGGTGCCACTTTCTGCCATCAAAAAGTGCTCTGAGCGGAAGCCTTTGGGTACACCTGAACTCCCTGGGGGAGCCTTTACGCAACCCCACACTCAACAGGACTCTGCGTCTTCACTCTTTCCTAACAACCCTAAACATAAGCCTAACCGGAACAAGAAGCTGAACCCGAGTTAGACCCGAAAAAACACGTACGGTGCCACTTTCTGCCATCAAAAAGTGCTCTCAGCGGAAGCCTTTGGGTACACCTGAACTCCCTGGGGGAGCCTTTACGCAACCCCACACTCAACAGGACTCTGCGTCTTCACTCTTTCCTAACAACCCTAAACATAACCCTAACCGCAACAAGGAGCTGAACCTGAGTTAGACCCGAAAAAACACGTACGGTGCCACTTTCTGCCATCAAAAAGTGCTCTCAGCGGAAGCCTTTGGGTACACCTGAACTCCCTGGGGGAGCCTTTACGCAACCCCACACTCAACAGGACTCTGCGTCTTCACTCTTTCCTAACAACCCTAAACATAACCCTAACCGCAACAAGAAGCTGAACCCGAGTTAGACCCGAAAAAACATGTACGGTGCCACTTTCTGCCATCCAAAAGTGCTCTCAGCGGAAGCCTTTGGGTACACCTGAACTCCCTGGGGGAGCCTTTACGCAACCCCACACTCAACAGGACTCTGCGTCTTCACTCTTTCCTAACAACCCTAAACATAACCCTAACCGCAACAAGAAGCTGAACCCGAGTTAGACCCGAAAAAACACGTACGGTGCCACTTTCTGCCATCAAAAAGTGCTCTCAGCGGAAGCCTTTGGGTACACCTGAACTCCCTGGGGGAGCCTTTACGCAACCCCACACTCAACAGGACTCTGCGTCTTCACTCTTTCCTAACAACCCTAAACATAACCCTAACCGCAACAAGAAGCTGAACCCGAGTTAGACCCGAAAAAACACGTACGGTGCCACTTTCTGCCATCAAAAAGTGCTCTCAGCGGAAGCCTTTGGGTACACCTGAACTCCCTGGGGGAGCCTTTACGCAACCCCACACTCAACAGGACTCTGCGTCTTCACTCTTTCCTAACAACCCTAAACATAACCCTAACCGGAACAAGAAGTTCAACCCGAGTTAGACCCGAAAAAACACGTACGGTGCCACTTTCTGCCATCAAAAAGTGCTCTCAGCGGAAGCCTTTGGGTACATCTGAACTCCCTGGGGGAGCCTTTACGCAACCCCACACTCAACAGGACTCTGCGTCTTCACTCTTTCCTAACAACCCTAAACATAAGCCTAACCGCAACAAGAAGCTGAACCCGAGTTAGACCCGAAAAAACACGTACGGTGCCACTTTCTGCCATCAAAAAGTGCTCTCAGCGGAAGCCTTTGGGTACACCTGAACTCCCTGGGGGAGCCTTTACGCAACCCCACACTCAACAGGACTCTGCGTCTTCACTCTTTCCTAACAACCCTAAACATAACCCTAACCGCAACAAGAAGCTGAACCTGAGTTAGACCCGAAAAAACACGTACGGTGCCACTTTCTGCCATCAAAAAGTGCTCTCAGCGGAAGCCTTTGGGTACACCTGAACTCCCTGGGGGAGCCTTTACGCAACCCCACACTCAACAGGACTCTGCGTCTTCACTCTTTCCTAACAACCCTAAACATAACCCTAACCGGAACAAGAAGCTGAACCCGAGTTAGACCCGAAAAAACATGTACGGTGCCACTTTCTGCCATCCAAAAGTGCTCTCAGCGGAAGCCTTTGGGTACACCTGAACTCCCTGGGGGAGCCTTTACGCAACCCCACACTCAACAGGACTCTGCGTCTTCACTCTTTCCTAACAACCCTAAACATAACCCTAACCGCAACAAGAAGCTGAACCCGAGTTAGACCCGAAAAAACACGTACGGTGCCACTTTCTGCCATCAAAAAGTGCTCTCAGCGGAAGCCTTTGGGTACACCTGAACTCCCTGGGGGAGCCTTTACGCAACCCCACACTCAACAGGACTCTGCGTCTTCACTCTTTCCTAACAACCCTAAACATAAGCCTAACCGGAACAAGAAGCTGAACCCGAGTTAGACCCGAAAAAACACGTACGGTGCCACTTTCTGCCATCAAAAAGTGCTCTCAGCGGAAGCCTTTGGGTACACCTGAACTCCCTGGGGGAGCCTTTACGCAACCCCACACTCAACAGGACTCTGCGTCTTCACTCTTTCCTAACAACCCTAAACATAACCCTAACCGGAACAAGAAGTTCAACCCGAGTTAGACCCGAAAAAACACGTACGGTGCCACTTTCTGCCATCAAAAAGTGCTCTGAGCGGAAGCCTTTGGGTACACCTGAACTCCCTGGGGGAGCCTTTACGCAACCCCACACTCAACAGGACTCTGCGTCTTCACTCTTTCCTAACAACCCTAAACATAACCCTAACCGCAACAAGAAGCTGAACCCGAGTTAGACCCGAAAAAACACGTACGGTGCCACTTTCTGCCATCCAAAAGTGCTCTCAGCGGAAGCCTTTGGGTACACCTGAACTCCCTGGGGGAGCCTTTACGCAACCCCACACTCAACAGGACTCTGCGTCTTCACTCTTTCCTAACAACCCTAAACATAACCCTAACCGCAACAAGAAGCTGAACCCGAGTTAGACCCGAAAAAACACGTACGGTGCCACTTTCTGCCATCAAAAAGTGCTCTCAGCGGAAGCCTTTGGGTACACCTGAACTCCCTGGGGGAGCCTTTACGCAACCCCACACTCAACAGGACTCTGCGTCTTCACTCTTTCCTAACAACCCTAAACATAAGCCTAACCGGAACAAGAAGCTGAACCCGAGTTAGACCCGAAAAAACACGTACGGTGCCACTTTCTGCCATCAAAAAGTGCTCTCAGCGGAAGCCTTTGGGTACACCTGAACTCCCTGGGGGAGCCTTTACGCAACCCCACACTCAACAGGACTCTGCGTCTTCACTCTTTCCTAACAACCCTAAACATAACCCTAACCGGAACAAGAAGTTCAACCCGAGTTAGACCCGAAAAAACACGTACGGTGCCACTTTCTGCCATCAAAAAGTGCTCTGAGCGGAAGCCTTTGGGTACACCTGAACTCCCTGGGGGAGCCTTTACGCAACCCCACACTCAACAGGACTCTGCGTCTTCACTCTTTCCTAACAACCCTAAACATAAGCCTAACCGGAACAAGAAGCTGAACCCGAGTTAGACCCGAAAAAACACGTACGGTGCCACTTTCTGCCATCAAAAAGTGCTCTCAGCGGAAGCCTTTGGGTACACCTGAACTCCCTGGGGGAGCCTTTACGCAACCCCACACTCAACAGGACTCTGCGTCTTCACTCTTTCCTAACAACCCTAAACATATCCCTAACCGCAACAAGGAGCTGAACCTGAGTTAGACCCGAAAAAACACGTACGGTGCCACTTTCTGCCATCAAAAAGTGCTCTCAGCGGAAGCCTTTGGGTACACCTGAACTCCCTGGGGGAGCCTTTACGCAACCCCACACTCAACAGGACTCTGCGTCTTCACTCTTTCCTAACAACCCTAAACATAACCCTAACCGCAACAAGAAGCTGAACCCGAGTTAGACCCGAAAAAACATGTACGGTGCCACTTTCTGCCATCCAAAAGTGCTCTCAGCGGAAGCCTTTGGGTACACCTGAACTCCCTGGGGGAGCCTTTACGCAACCCCACACTCAACAGGACTCTGCGTCTTCACTCTTTCCTAACAACCCTAAACATAACCCTAACCGCAACAAGAAGCTGAACCCGAGTTAGACCCGAAAAAACACGTACGGTGCCACTTTCTGCCATCAAAAAGTGCTCTCAGCGGAAGCCTTTGGGTACACCTGAACTCCCTGGGGGAGCCTTTACGCAACCCCACACTCAACAGGACTCTGCGTCTTCACTCTTTCCTAACAACCCTAAACATAACCCTAACCGCAACAAGAAGCTGAACCCGAGTTAGACCCGAAAAAACATGTGCGGTGCCACTTTCTGCCATCAAAAAGTGCTCTTAGCGGAAGCCTTTGGGTACACCTGAACTCCCTGGGGGAGCCTTTACGCAACCCCACACTCAACAGGACTCTGCGTCTTCACTCTTTCCTAACAACCCTAAACATAACCCTAACCGCAACAAGAAGCTCAACCCGAGTTAGACCCGAAAAAACACGTACGGTGCCACTTTCTGCCATCAAAAAGTGCTCTCAGCGGAAGCCTTTGGGTACACCTGAACTCCCTGGGGGAGCCTTTACGCAACCCCACACTCAACAGGACTCTGCGTCTTCACACTTTCCTAACAACCCTATACATAACCCTAACCGCAACAAGAAGCTGAACCCGAGTTAGACCCGAAAAAACACGTACGGTGCCACTTTCTGCCATCAAAAAGTGCTCTCAGCGGAAGCCTTTGGGTACACCTGAACTCCCTGGGGGAGCCTTTACGCAACCCCACACTCAACAGGACTCTGCGTCTTCACTCTTTCCTAACAACCCTAAACATAACCCTAACCGCAACAAGAAGCTGAACCCGAGTTAGACCCGAAAAAACACGTACGGTGCCACTTTCTGCCATCAAAAAGTGCTCTCAGCGGAAGCCTTTGGCTACACCTGAACTCCCTGGGGGAGCCTTTACGCAACCCCACACTCAACAGGACTCTGCGTCTTCACTCTTTCCTAACAACCCTAAACATAACCCTAACCGCAACAAGAAGCTGAACCTGAGTTAGACCCGAAAAAACACGTACGGTGCCACTTTCTGCCATCAAAAAGTGCTCTCAGCGGAAGCCTTTGGGTACACCTGAACTCCCTGGGGGAGCCTTTACGCAACCCCACACTCAACAGGACTCTGCGTCTTCACTCTTTCCTAACAACCCTAAACATAACCCTAACCGCAACAAGAAGCTCAACCCGAGTTAGACCCGAAAAAACACGTACGGTGCCACTTTCTGCCATCAAAAAGTGCTCTCAGCGGAAGCCTTTGGGTACACCTGAACTCCCTGGGGGAGCCTTTACGCAACCCCACACTCAACAGGACTCTGCGTCTTCACTCTTTCCTAACAACCCTAAACATAACCCTAACCGCAACAAGAAGCTGAACCCGAGTTAGACCCGAAAAAACATGTACGGTGCCACTTTCTGCCATCAAAAAGTGCTCTCAGCGGAAGCCTTTGGGTACACCTGAACTCCCTGGGGGAGCCTTTACGCAACCCCACACTCAACAGGACTCTGCGTCTTCACTCTTTCCTAACAATCCTAAACATAAGCCTAACCGGAACAAGAAGCTCAACCCGAGTTAGACCCGAAAAAACACGTACGGTGCCACTTTCTGCCATCAAAAAGTGCTCTCAGCGGAAGCCTTTGGGTACACCTGAACTCCCTGGGGGAGCCTTTACGCAACCCCACACTCAACAGGACTCTGCGTCTTCACTCTTTCCTAACAACCCTAAACATAACGCTAACCGGAACAAGAAGCTCAACCCGAGTTAGACCCGAAAAAACACGTACGGTGCCACTTTCTGCCATCAAAAAGTGCTCTCAGCGGAAGCCTTTGGGTACACCTGAACTCCCTGGGGGAGCCTTTACGCAACCCCACACTCAACAGGACTCTGCGTCTTCACTCTTTCCTAACAACCCTAAACATAACCCTAACCGGAACAAGAAGCTCAACCCGAGTTAGACCCGAAAAAACACGTACGGTGCCACTTTCTGCCATCAAAAAGTGCTCTCAGCGGAAGCCTTTGGGTACACCTGAACTCCCTGGGGGAGCCTTTACGCAACCCCACACTCAACAGGACTCTGCGTCTTCACTCTTTCCTAACAACCCTAAACATAACCCTAACCGCAACAAGAAGCTGAACCCGAGTTAGACCCGAAAAAACACGTACGGTGCCACTTTCTGCCATCAAAAAGTGCTCTGAGCGGAAGCCTTTGGGTACACCTGAACTCCCTGGGGGAGCCTTTACGCAACCGCACACTCAACAGGACTCTGCGTCTTCACTCTTTCCTAACAACCCTAAACATAAGCCTAACCGGAACAAGAAGCTGAACCCGAGTTAGACCCGAAAATACACGTACGGTGCCACTTTCTGCCATCAAAAAGTGCTCTCAGCGGAAGCCTTTGGGTACACCTGAACTCCCTGGGGGAGCCTTTACGCAACCCCACACTCAACAGGACTCTGCGTCTTCACTCTTTCCTAACAACCCTAAACATAACCCTAACCGGAACAAGAAGCTCAACCCGAGTTAGACCCGAAAAAACACGTACGGTGCCACTTTCTGCCATCAAAAAGTGCTCTCAGCGGAAGCCCTTGGGTACACCTGAACTCCCTGGGGGAGCCTTTACGCAACCCCACACTCAACAGGACTCTGCGTCTTCACTCTTTCCTAACAACCCTAAACATAACCCTAACCGCAACAAGAAGCTGAACCCGAGTTAGACCCGAAAAAACACGTACGGTGCCACTTTCTGCCATCAAAAAGTGCTCTCAGCGGAAGCCTTTGGGTACACCTGAACTCCCTGGGGGAGCCTTTACGCAACCCCACACTCAACAGGACTCTGCGTCTTCACTCTTTCCTAACAACCCTAAACATAACCCTAACCGCAACAAGAAGCTGAACCCGAGTTAGACCCGAAAAAACACGTACGGTGCCACTTTCTGCCATCCAAAAGTGCTCTCAGCGGAAGCCTTTGGGTACACCTGAACTCCCTGGGGGAGCCTTTACGCAACCCCACACTCAACAGGACTCTGCGTCTTCACTCTTTCCTAACAACCCTAAACATAAGCCTAACCGGAACAAGAAGCTGAACCCGAGTTAGACCCGAAAAAACACGTACGGTGCCACTTTCTGCCATCAAAAAGTGCTCTCAGCGGAAGCCTTTGGGTACACCTGAACTCCCTGGGGGAGCCTTTACGCAACCCCACACTCAACAGGACTCTGCGTCTTCACTCTTTCCTAACAACCCTAAACATAACCCTAACCGGAACAAGAAGCTGAACCCGAGTTAGACCCGAAAAAACACGTACGGTGCCACTTTCTGCCATCAAAAAGTGCTCTCAGCGGAAGCCTTTGGGTACACCTGAATTCCCTGGGGGAGCCTTTACGCAACCCCACACTCAACCGGACTCTGCGTCTTCACTCTTTCCTAACAACCCTAAACATAACCCTAACCGCAACAAGAAGCTGAACCCGAGTTAGACCCGAAAAAACACGTACGGTGCCACTTTCTGCCATCAAAAAGTGCTCTCAGCGGAAGCCTTTGGGTACACCTGAACTCCCTGGGGGAGCCTTTACGCAACCCCACACTCAACAGGACTCTGCGTCTTCACTCTTTCCTAACAACCCTAAACATAACCCTAACCGGAACAAGAAGCTGAACCTGAGTTAGACCCGAAAAAACACGTACGGTGCCACTTTCTGCCATCAAAAAGTGCTCTCAGCGGAAGCCTTTGGGTACACCTGAACTCCCTGGGGGAGCCTTTACGCAACCCCACACTCAACAGGACTCTGCGTCTTCACTCTTTCCTAACAACCCTAAACATAACCTTAACCGGAACAAGAAGCTGAACCCGAGTTAGACCCGAAAAAAAACGTACGGTGCCACTTTCTGCCATCAAAAAGTGCTCTCAGCGGAAGCCTTTGGGTACACCTGAACTCGCTGGGGGAGCCTTTACGCAACCCCACACTCAACAGGACTCTGCGTCTTCACTCTTTCCTAACAACCCTAAACATAACCCTAACCGCAACAAGAAGCTGAACCCGAGTTAGACCCGAAAAAACACGTACGGTGCCACTTTCTGCCATCAAAAAGTGCTCTCAGCGGAAGCCTTTGGGTACACCTGAACTCCCTGGGGGAGCCTTTACGCAACCCCACACTCAACAGGACTCTGCGTCTTCACTCTTTCCTAACAACCCTAAACATAACCCTAACCGCAACAAGAAGCTGAACCCGAGTTAGACCCGAAAAAACACGTACGGTGCCACTTTCTGCCATCCAAAAGTGCTCTCAGCGGAAGCCTTTGGGTACACCTGAACTCCCTGGGGGAGCCTTTACGCAACCCCACACTCAACAGGACTCTGCGTCTTCATTCTTTCCTAACAACCCTAAACATAAGCCTAACCGGAACAAGAAGCTGAACCCGAGTTAGACCCGAAAAAACACGTACGGTGCCACTTTCTGCCATCAAAAAGTGCTCTCAGCGGAAGCCTTTGGGTACACCTGAACTCCCTGGGGGAGCCTTTACGCAACCCCACACTCAACAGGACTCTGCGTCTTCACTCTTTCCTAACAACCCTAAACATAACCCTAACCGGAACAAGAAGCTGAACCCGAGTTAGACCCGAAAAAACACGTACGGTGCCACTTTCTGCCATCAAAAAGTGCTCTCAGCGGAAGCCTTTGGGTACACCTGAATTCCCTGGGGGAGCCTTTACGCAACCCCACACTCAACCGGACTCTGCGTCTTCACTCTTTCCTAACAACCCTAAACATAACCCTAACCGCAACAAGAAGCTGAACCCGAGTTAGACCCGAAAAAACACGTACGGTGCCACTTTCTGCCATCAAAAAGTGCTCTCAGCGGAAGCCTTTGGGTACACCTGAACTCCCTGGGGGAGCCTTTACGCAACCCCACACTCAACAGGACTCTGCGTCTTCACTCTTTCCTAACAACCCTAAACATAACCCTAACCGGAACAAGAAGCTGAACCTGAGTTAGACCCGAAAAAACACGTACGGTGCCACTTTCTGCCATCAAAAAGTGCTCTCAGCGGAAGCCTTTGGGTACACCTGAACTCCCTGGGGGAGCCTTTACGCAACCCCACACTCAACAGGACTCTGCGTCTTCACTCTTTCCTAACAACCCTAAACATAACCTTAACCGGAACAAGAAGCTGAACCCGAGTTAGACCCGAAAAAAAACGTACGGTGCCACTTTCTGCCATCAAAAAGTGCTCTCAGCGGAAGCCTTTGGGTACACCTGAACTCGCTGGGGGAGCCTTTACGCAACCCCACACTCAACAGGACTCTGCGTCTTCACTCTTTCCTAACAACCCTAAACATAACCCTAACCGCAACAAGAAGCTGAACCCGAGTTAGACCCGAAAAAACACGTACGGTGCCACTTTCTGCCATCAAAAAGTGCTCTCAGCGGAAGCCTTTGGGTACACCTGAACTCCCTGGGGGAGCCTTTACGCAACCCCACACTCAACAGGACTCTGCGTCTTCACTCTTTCCTAACAACCCTAAACATAACCCTAACCGCAACAAGAAGCTGAACCTGAGTTAGACCCGAAAAAACACGTACGGTGCCACTTTCTGCCATCAAAAAGTGATCTCAGCGGAAGCCTTTGGGTACACCTGAACTCCCTGGGGGAGCCTTTACGCAACCCCACACTCAACAGGACTCTGCGTCTTCACTCTTTCCTAACAACCCTAAACATAACCCTAACCGGAACAAGAAGCTCAACCCGAGTTAGACCCGAAAAAACACGTACGGTGCCACTTTCTGCCATCAAAAAGTGCTCTCAGCGGAAGCCTTTGGGTACACCTGAACTCCCTGGGGGAGCCTTTACGCAACCCCACACTCAACAGGACTCTGCGTCTTCACTCTTTCCTAACAACCCTAAACATAACCCTAACCGGAACAAGAAGCTCAACCCGAGTTAGACCCGAAAAAACACGTACGGTGCCACTTTCTGCCATCAAAAAGTGCTCTCAGCGGAAGCCTTTGGGTACACCTGAACTCCCTGGGGGAGCCTTTACGCAACCCCACACTCAACAGGACTCTGCGTCTTCACTCTTTCCTAACAACCCTAAACATAAGCCTAACCGCAACAAGAAGCTGAACCCGAGTTAGACCCGAAAAAACACGTACGGTGCCACTTTCTGCCATCAAAAAGTGCTCTCAGCGGAAGCCTTTGGGTACACCTGAACTCCCTGGGGGAGCCTTTACGCAACCCCACACTCAACAGGACTCTGCGTCTTCACTCTTTCCTAACAACCCTAAACATAACCCTAACCGGAACAAGAAGCTCAACCCGAGTTAGACCCGAAAAAACACGTACGGTGCCACTTTCTGCCATCAAAAAGTGCTCTCAGCGGAAGCCTTTGGATACACCTGAACTCCCTGGGGGAGCCTTTACGCAACCCCACACTCAACAGGACTCTGCGTCTTCACTCTTTCCTAACAACCCTAAACATAAGCCTAACCGCAACAAGAAGCTGAACCCGAGTTAGACCCGAAAAAACACGTACGGTGCCACTTTCTGCCATCAAAAAGTGCTCTCAGCGGAAGCCTTTGGGTACACCTGAACTCCCTGGGGGAGCCTTTACGCAACCCCACACTCAACAGGACTCTGCGTCTTCACTCTTTCCTAACAACCCTAAACATAACCCTAACCGCAACAAGAAGCTCAACCCGAGTTGGACCCGAAAAAACACGTACGGTGCCACTTTCTGCCATCAAAAAGTGCTCTCAGCGGAAGCCTTTGGGTACACCTGAACTCCCTGGGGGAGCCTTTAGGCAACCCCACACTCAACAGGACTCTGCGTCTTCACTCTTTCCTAACAACCCTAAACATAACCCTAACCGCAACAAGAAGTTGAACCCGAGTTAGACCCGAAAAAACACGTACGGTGCCACTTTCTGCCATCAAAAAGTGCTCTCAGCGGAAGCCTTTGGGTACACCTGAACTCCCTGGGGGAGCCTTTACGCAACCCCACACTCAACAGGACTCTGCGTCTTCACTCTTTCCTAACAACCCTAAACATAAGCCTAACCGCAACAAGAAGCTGAACCCGAGTTAGACCCGAAAAAACACGTACGGTGCCACTTTCTGCCATCAAAAAGTGCTCTCAGCGGAAGCCTTTGGGTACACCTGAACTCCCTGGGGGAGCCTTTACGCAACCCCACACTCAACAGGACTCTGCGTCTTCACTCTTTCCTAACAACCCTAAACATAACCCTAACCGCAACAAGAAGCTGAACCCGAGTTAGACCCGAAAAAACACGTACGGTGCCACTTTCTGCCATCAAAAAGTGCTCTGAGCGGAAGCCTTTGGGTACACCTGAACTCCCTGGGGGAGCCTTTACGCAACCGCACACTCAACAGGACTCTGCGTCTTCACTCTTTCCTAACAACCCTAAACATAAGCCTAACCGGAACAAGAAGCTGAACCCGAGTTAGACCCGAAAAAACACGTACGGTGCCACTTTCTGCCATCAAAAAGTGCTCTCAGCGGAAGCCTTTGGGTACACCTGAACTCGCTGGGGGAGCCTTTACGCAACCCCACACTCAACAGGACTCTGCGTATTCACTCTTTCCTAACAACCCTAAACATAACCCTAACCGCAACAAGAAGCTGAACCTGAGTTAGACCCGAAAAAACACGTACGGTGCCACTTTCTGCCATCAAAAAGTGCTCTGAGCGGAAGCCTTTGGGTACACCTGAACTCCCTGGGGGAGCCTTTACGCAACCCCACACTCAACAGGACTCTGCGTCTTCACTCTTTCCTAACAACCCTAAACATAACCCTAACCGGAACAAGAAGCTCAACCCGAGTTAGACCCGAAAAAACACGTACGGTGCCACTTTCTGCCATCCAAAAGTGCTCTCAGCGGAAGCCTTTGGGTACACCTGAACTCCCTGGGGGAGCCTTTACGCAACCCCACACTCAACAGGACTCTGCGTCTTCACTCTTTCCTAACAACCCTAAACATAATCCTAACCGCAACAAGAAGCTGAACCCGAGTTAGACCCGAAAAAACACGTACGGTGCCACTTTCTGCCATCAAAAAGTGCTCTCAGCGGAAGCCTTTGGGTACACCTGAACTCCCTGGGGGAGCCTTTACGCAACCCCACACTCAACAGGACTCTGCGTCTTCACACTTTCCTAACAACCCTAAACATAACCCTAACCGCAACAAGAAGCTGAACCCGAGTTAGACCCGAAAAAACACATACGGTGCCACTTTCTGCCATCAAAAAGTGCTCTCAGCGGAAGGCTTTGGGTACACCTGAACTCCCTGGGGGAGCCTTTACGCAACCCCACACTCAACAGGACTCTGCGTCTTCACTCTTTCCTAACAACCCTAAACATAACCCTAACCGCAACAAGAAGCTGAACCTGAGTTAGACCCGAAAAAACACGTACGGTGCCACTTTCTGCCATCCAAAAGTGCTCTCAGCGGAAGCCTTTGGGTACACCTGAACTCCCTGGGGGAGCCTTTACGCAACCCCACACTCAACAGGACTCTGCGTCTTCACTCTTTCCTAACAACCCTAAACATAAGCCTAACCGCAACAAGAAGCTCAACCCGAGTTAGACCCGAAAAAACACGTACGGTGCCACTTTCTGCCATCAAAAAGTGCTCTCAGCGGAAGCCTTTGGGTACACCTGAACTCCCTGGGGGAGCCTTTACGCAACCCCACACTCAACAGGACTCTGCGTCTTCACTCTTTCCTAACAACCCTAAACATAACCCTAACCGCAACAAGAAGCTCAACCCGAGTTAGACCCGAAAAAACACGTACGGTGCCACTTTCTGCCATCAAAAAGTGCTCTCAGCGGAAGCCTTTGGGAACACCTGAACTCCCTGGGGGAGCCTTTACGCAACCCCACACTCAACAGGACTCTGCGTCTTCACTCTTTCCTAACAACCCTAAACATAACCCTAACCGCAACAAGAAGCTGAACCCGAGTTAGACCCGAAAAAACACGTACGGTGCCACTTTCTGCCATCAAAAAGTGCTCTCAGCGGAAACCTTTGGGTACACCTGAACTCCCTGGGGGAGCCTTTACGCAACCCCACACTCAACAGGACTCTGCGTCTTCACTCTTTCCTAACAACCCTAAACATAACCCTAACCGCAACAAGAAGCTGAACCCGAGTTAGACCCGAAAAAACACGTACGGTGCCACTTTCTGCCATCAAAAAGTGCTCTCAGCGGAAGCCTTTGGGTACACCTGAACTCCCTGGGGGAGCCTTTACGCAACCCCACACTCAACAGGACTCTGCGTCTTCACTCTTTCCTAACAACCCTAAACATAACCCTAACCGCAACAAGAAGCTGAACCTGAGTTAGACCAGAAAAAACAAGTACGGTGCCACTTTCTGCCATCAAAAAGTGCTCTCAGCGGAAGCCTTTGGGTACACCTGAACTCCCTGGGGGAGCCTTTACGCAACCCCACACTCAACAGGACTCTGCGTCTTCACTCTTTCCTAACAACCCTAAACATAACCCTAACCGCAACAAGAAGCTGAACCCGAGTTAGACCCGAAAAAACACGTACGGTGCCACTTTCTGCCATCAAAAAGTGCTCTCAGCGGAAGCCTTTGGGTACACCTGAACTCCCTGGGGGAGCCTTTACGCAACCCCACACTCAACAGGACTCTGCGTCTTCACTCTTTCCTAACAACCCTAAACATAACCCTAACCGCAACAAGAAGCTGAACCTGAGTTAGACCCGAAAAAACACGTACGGTGCCACTTTCTGCCATCAAAAAGTGCTCTCAGCGGAAGCCTTTGGGTACACCTGAACTCCCTGGGGGAGCCTTTACGCAACCCCACACTCAACAGGACTCTGCGTCTTCACTCTTTCCTAACAACCCTAAACATAACCCTAACCGCAACAAGAAGCTGAACCCGAGTTAGACCCGAAAAAACACGTACGGTGCCACTTTCTGCCATCAAAAAGTGCTCTCAGCGGAAGCCTTTGGGTACACCTGAACTCCCTGGGGGAGCCTTTACGCAACCCCACACTCAACAGGACTCTGCGTCTTCACTCTTTCCTAACAACCCTAAACATAACCCTAACCGCAACAAGAAGCTGAACCCGAGTTAGACCCGAAAAAACAGGGACGGTGCCACTTTCTGCCATCAAAAAGTGCTCTCAGCGGAAGCCTTTGGGTACACCTGAACTCCCTGGGGGAGCCTTTACGCAACCCCACACTCAACAGGACTCTGCGTCTTCACTCTTTCCTAACAACCCTAAACATAACCCTAACCGCAACAAGAAGCTGAACCCGAGTTAGACCCGAAAAAACACGTACGGTGCCACTTTCTGCCATCAAAAAGTGCTCTCAGCGGAAGCCTTTGGGTACACCTGAACTCCCTGGGGGAGCCTTTACGCAACCCCACACTCAACAGGACTCTGCGTCTTCACTCTTTCCTAACAACCCTAAACATAACCCTAACCGCAACAAGAAGCTGAACCTGAGTTAGACCCGAAAAAACACGTACGGTGCCACTTTCTGCCATCAAAAAGTGCTCTCAGCGGAAGCCTTTGGGTACACCTGAACTCCCTGGGGGAGCCTTTACGCAACCCCACACTCAACAGGACTCTGCGTCTTCACTCTTTCCTAACAACCCTAAACATAACCCTAACCGGAACAAGAAGCTGAACCCGAGTTAGACCCGAAAAAACACGTACGGTGCCACTTTCTGCCATCAAAAAGTGCTCTCAGCGGAAGCCTTTGGGTACACCTGAACTCCCTGGGGGAGCCTTTACGCAACCCCACACTCAACAGGACTCTGCGTCTTCACTCTTTCCTAACAACCCTAAACATAACCCTAACCGCAACAAGAAGCTGAACCCGAGTTAGACCCGAAAAAACAGGGACGGTGCCACTTTCTGCCATCAAAAAGTGCTCTCAGCGGAAGCCTTTGGGTACACCTGAACTCCCTGGGGGAGCCTTTACGCAACCCCACACTCAACAGGACTCTGCGTCTTCACTGTTTCCTAACAACCCTAAACATAACCCTAACCGGAACAAGAAGCTCAACCCGAGTTAGACCCGAAAAAACACGTACGGTGCCACTTTCTGCCATCAAAAAGTGCTCTCAGCGGAAGCCTTTGGGTACACCTGAACTCCCTGGGGGAGCCTTTACGCAACCCCACACTCAACAGGACTCTGCGTCTTCACTCTTTCCTAACAACCCTAAACATAACCCTAACCGGAACAAGAAGCTGAACCCGAGTTAGACCCGAAAAAACACGTACGGTGCCACTTTCTGCCATCCAAAAGTGCTCTCAGCGGAAGCCTTTGGGTACACCTGAATTCCCTGGGGGAGCCTTTACGCAACCCCACACTCAACCGGACTCTGCGTCTTCACTCTTTCCTAACAACCCTAAACATAACCCTAACCGCAACAAGAAGCTGAACCCGAGTTAGACCCGAAAAAACACGTACGGTGCCACTTTCTGCCATCAAAAAGTGCTCTGAGCGGAAGCCTTTGGGTACACCTGAACTCCCTGGGGGAGCCTTTACGCAACCCCACACTCAACAGGACTCTGCGTCTTCACTCTTTCCTAACAACCCTAAACATAACCCTAACCGGAACAAGAAGCTGAACCTGAGTTAGACCCGAAAAAACACGTACGGTGCCACTTTCTGCCATCAAAAAGTGCTCTCAGCGGAAGCCTTTGGGTACACCTGAACTCCCTGGGGGAGCCTTTACGCAACCCCACACTCAACAGGACTCTGCGTCTTCACTCTTTCCTAACAACCCTAAACATAACCTTAACCGGAACAAGAAGCTGAACCCGAGTTAGACCCGAAAAAAAACGTACGGTGCCACTTTCTGCCATCAAAAAGTGCTCTCAGCGGAAGCCTTTGGGTACACCTGAACTCGCTGGGGGAGCCTTTACGCAACCCCACACTCAACAGGACTCTGCGTCTTCACTCTTTCCTAACAACCCTAAACATAACCCTAACCGCAACAAGAAGCTGAACCCGAGTTAGACCCGAAAAAACACGTACGGTGCCACTTTCTGCCATCAAAAAGTGCTCTCAGCGGAAGCCTTTGGGTACACCTGAACTCCCTGGGGGAGCCTTTACGCAACCCCACACTCAACAGGACTCTGCGTCTTCACTCTTTCCTAACAACCCTAAACATAACCCTAACCGGAACAAGAAGCTGAACCCGAGTTAGACCCGAAAAAACACGTACGGTGCCACTTTCTGCCATCAAAAAGTGCTCTCAGCGGAAGCCTTTGGGTACACCTGAACTCCCTGGGGGAGCCTTTACGCAACCCCACACTCAACAGGACTCTGCGTCTTCACTCTTTCCTAACAACCCTAAACATAACCCTAACCGGAACAAGAAGCTCAACCCGAGTTAGACCCGAAAAAACACGTACGGTGCCACTTTCTGCCATCCAAAAGTGCTCTCAGCGGAAGCCTTTGGGTACACCTGAACTCCCTGGGGGAGCCTTTACGCAACCCCACACTCAACAGGACTCTGCGTCTTCACTCTTTCCTAACAACCCTAAACATAAGCCTAACCGCAACAAGAAGCTGAACCCGAGTTAGACCCGAAAAAACACGTACGGTGCCACTTTCTGCCATCAAAAAGTGCTCTCAGCGGAAGCCTTTGGGTACACCTGAACTCCCTGGGGGAGCCTTTACGCAACCCCACACTCAACAGGACTCTGCGTCTTCACTCTTTCCTAACAACCCTAAACATAACCCTAACCGGAACAAGAAGCTCAACCCGAGTTAGACCCGAAAAAACACGTACGGTGCCACTTTCTGCCATCAAAAAGTGCTCTCAGCGGAAGCCTTTGGATACACCTGAACTCCCTGGGGGAGCCTTTACGCAACCCCACACTCAACAGGACTCTGCGTCTTCACTCTTTCCTAACAACCCTAAACATAAGCCTAACCGCAACAAGAAGCTGAACCCGAGTTAGACCCGAAAAAACACGTACGGTGCCACTTTCTGCCATCAAAAAGTGCTCTCAGCGGAAGCCTTTGGGTACACCTGAACTCCCTGGGGGAGCCTTTACGCAACCCCACACTCAACAGGACTCTGCGTCTTCACTCTTTCCTAACAACCCTAAACATAACCCTAACCGCAACAAGAAGCTCAACCCGAGTTGGACCCGAAAAAACACGTACGGTGCCACTTTCTGCCATCAAAAAGTGCTCTCAGCGGAAGCCTTTGGGTACACCTGAACTCCCTGGGGGAGACTTTAGGCAACCCCACACTCAACAGGACTCTGCGTCTTCACTCTTTCCTAACAACCCTAAACATAACCCTAACCGCAACAAGAAGTTGAACCCGAGTTAGACCCGAAAAAACAGGTACGGTGCCACTTTCTGCCATCAAAAAGTGCTCTCAGCGGAAGCCTTTGGGTACACCTGAACTCCCTGGGGGAGCCTTTACGCAACCCCACACTCAACAGGACTCTGCGTCTTCACTCTTTCCTAACAACCCTAAACATAAGCCTAACCGCAACAAGAAGCTGAACCCGAGTTAGACCCGAAAAAACACGTACGGTGCCACTTTCTGCCATCAAAAAGTGCTCTCAGCGGAAGCCTTTGGGTACACCTGAACTCCCTGGGGGAGCCTTTACGCAACCCCACACTCAACAGGACTCTGCGTCTTCACTCTTTCCTAACAACCCTAAACATAACCCTAACCGCAACAAGAAGCTGAACCCGAGTTAGACCCGAAAAAACACGTACGGTGCCACTTTCTGCCATCAAAAAGTGCTCTGAGCGGAAGCCTTTGGGTACACCTGAACTCCCTGGGGGAGCCTTTACGCAACCGCACACTCAACAGGACTCTGCGTCTTCACTCTTTCCTAACAACCCTAAACATAAGCCTAACCGGAACAAGAAGCTGAACCCGAGTTAGACCCGAAAAAACACGTACGGTGCCACTTTCTGCCATCAAAAAGTGCTCGCAGCGGAAGCCTTTGGGTACACCTGAACTCCCTGGGGGAGCCTTTACGCAACCCCACACTCAACAGGACTCTGCGTATTCACTCTTTCCTAACAACCCTAAACATAACCCTAACCGCAACAAGAAGCTGAACCTGAGTTAGACCCGAAAAAACACGTACGGTGCCACTTTCTGCCATCAAAAAGTGCTCTGAGCGGAAGCCTTTGGGTACACCTGAACTCCCTGGGGGAGCCTTTACGCAACCCCACACTCAACAGGACTCTGCGTCTTCAGTCTTTCCTAACAACCCTAAACATAACCCTAACCGGAACAAGAAGCTCAACCCGAGTTAGACCCGAAAAAACACGTACGGTGCCACTTTCTGCCATCCAAAAGTGCTCTCAGCGGAAGCCTTTGGGTACACCTGAACTCCCTGGGGGAGCCTTTACGCAACCCCACACTCAACAGGACTCTGCGTCTTCACTCTTTCCTAACAACCCTAAACATAAGCCTAACCGCAACAAGAAGCTGAACCCGAGTTAGACCCGAAAAAACACGTACGGTGCCACTTTCTGCCATCAAAAAGTGCTCTCAGCGGAAGCCTTTGGGTACACCTGAACTCCCTGGGGGAGCCTTTACGCAACCCCACACTCAACAGGACTCTGCGTCTTCACACTTTCCTAACAACCCTAAACATAACCCTAACCGCAACAAGAAGCTGAACCCGAGTTAGACCCGAAAAAACACATACGGTGCCACTTTCTGCCATCAAAAAGTGCTCTCAGCGGAAGGCTTTGGGTACACCTGAACTCCCTGGGGGAGCCTTTACGCAACCCCACACTCAACAGGACTCTGCGTCTTCACTCTTTCCTAACAACCCTAAACATAACCCTAACCGCAACAAGAAGCTGAACCTGAGTTAGACCCGAAAAAACACGTACGGTGCCACTTTCTGCCATCCAAAAGTGCTCTCAGCGGAAGCCTTTGGGTACACCTGAACTCCCTGGGGGAGCCTTTACGCAACCCCACACTCAACAGGACTCTGCGTCTTCACTCTTTCCTAACAACCCTAAACATAAGCCTAACCGCAACAAGAAGCTCAACCCGAGTTAGACCCGAAAAAACACGTACGGTGCCACTTTCTGCCATCAAAAAGTGCTCTCAGCGGAAGCCTTTGGGTACACCTGAACTCCCTGGGGGAGCCTTTACGCAACCCCACACTCAACAGGACTCTGCGTCTTCACTCTTTCCTAACAACCCTAAACATAAGCCTAACCGCAACAAGAAGCTCAAACCGAGTTAGACCCGAAAAAACACGTACGGTGCCACTTTCTGCCATCAAAAAGTGCTCTCAGCGGAAGCCTTTGGGTACACCTGAACTCCCTGGGGGAGCCTTTACGCAACCCCACACTCAACAGGACTCTGCGTCTTCACTCTTTCCTAACAACCCTAAACATAACCCTAACCGCAACAAGAAGCTCAACCCGAGTTAGACCCGAAAAAACACGTACGGTGCCACTTTCTGCCATCAAAAAGTGCTCTCAGCGGAAGCCTTTGGGAACACCTGAACTCCCTGGGGGAGCCTTTACGCAACCCCACACTCAACAGGACTCTGCGTCTTCACTCTTTCCTAACAACCCTAAACATAACCCTAACCGCAACAAGAAGCTGAACCCGAGTTAGACCCGAAAAAACACGTACGGTGCCACTTTCTGCCATCAAAAAGTGCTCTCAGCGGAAGCCTTTGGGTACACCTGAACTCCCTGGGGGAGCCTTTACGCAACCCCACACTCAACAGGACTCTGCGTCTTCACTCTTTCCTAACAACCCTAAACATAACCCTAACCGCAACAAGAAGCTGAACCCGAGTTAGACCCGAAAAAACACGTACGGTGCCACTTTCTGCCATCAAAAAGTGCTCTCAGCGGAAGCCTTTGGGTACACCTGAACTCCCTGGGGGAGCCTTTACGCAACCCCACACTCAACAGGACTCTGCGTCTTCACTCTTTCCTAACAACCCTAAACATAACCCTAACCGCAACAAGAAGCTGAACCCGAGTTAGACCCGAAAAAACACGTACGGTGCCACTTTCTGCCATCCAAAAGTGCTCTCAGCGGAAGCCTTTGGGTACACCTGAACTCCCTGGGGGAGCCTTTACGCAACCCCACACTCAACAGGACTCTGCGTCTTCACTCTTTCCTAACAACCCTAAACATAACCCTAACCGCAACAAGAAGCTGAACCTGAGTTAGACCCGAAAAAACAAGTACGGTGCCACTTTCTGCCATCAAAAAGTGCTCTCAGCGGAAGCCTTTGGGTACACCTGAACTCCCTGGGGGAGCCTTTACGCAACCCCACACTCAACAGGACTCTGCGTCTTCACTCTTTCCTAACAACCCTAAACATAACCCTAACCGCAACAAGAAGCTGAACCCGAGTTAGACCCGAAAAAACACGTACGGTGCCACTTTCTGCCATCAAAAAGTGCTCTCAGCGGAAGCCTTTGGGTACACCTGAACTCCCTGGGGGAGCCTTTACGCAACCCCACACTCAACAGGACTCTGCGTCTTCACTCTTTCCTAACAACCCTAAACATAACCCTAACCGCAACAAGAAGCTGAACCTGAGTTAGACCCGAAAAAACACGTACGGTGCCACTTTCTGCCATCAAAAAGTGCTCTCAGCGGAAGCCTTTGGGTACACCTGAACTCCCTGGGGGAGCCTTTACGCAACCCCACACTCAACAGGACTCTGCGTCTTCACTCTTTCCTAACAACCCTAAACATAACCCTAACCGGAACAAGAAGCTGAACCCGAGTTAGACCCGAAAAAACACGTACGGTGCCACTTTCTGCCATCAAAAAGTGCTCTCAGCGGAAGCCTTTGGGTACACCTGAACTCCCTGGGGGAGCCTTTACGCAACCCCACACTCAACAGGACTCTGCGTCTTCACTCTTTCCTAACAACCCTAAACATAACCCTAACCGCAACAAGAAGCTGAACCCGAGTTAGACCCGAAAAAACAGGGACGGTGCCACTTTCTGCCATCAAAAAGTGCTCTCAGCGGAAGCCTTTGGGTACACCTGAACTCCCTGGGGGAGCCTTTACGCAACCCCACACTCAACAGGACTCTGCGTCTTCACTCTTTCCTAACAACCCTAACATAACCCTAACCGGAACAAGAAGCTGAACCTGAGTTAGACCCGAAAAAACACGTACGGTGCCACTTTCTGCCATCAAAAAGTGCTCTCAGCGGAAGCCTTTGGGTACACCTGAACTCCCTGGGGGAGCCTTTACGCAACCCCACACTCAACAGGACTCTGCGTCTTCACTCTTTCCTAACAACCCTAAACATAACCCTAACCGCAACAAGAAGCTGAACCCGAGTTAGACCCGAAAAAACACGTACGGTGCCACTTTCTGCCATCAAATAGTGCTCTCAGCGGAAGCCTTTGGGTACACCTGAACTCCCTGGGGGAGCCTTTACGCAACCCCACACTCAACAGGACTCTGCGTCTTCACTCTTTCCTAACAACCCTAAACATAACCCTAACCGGAACAAGAAGCTGAACCCGAGTTAGACCCGAAAAAACACGTACGGTGCCACTTTCTGCCATCAAAAAGTGCTCTCAGCGGAAGCCTTTGGGAACACCTGAACTCCCTGGGGGAGCC
The DNA here is from genome assembly GCF_964034855.1 of Anser brachyrhynchus. Lineage (NCBI taxonomy): Eukaryota > Metazoa > Chordata > Aves > Anseriformes > Anatidae > Anser > Anser brachyrhynchus. The sequence goes on from NW_027664060.1 coordinate 501,160, forward strand.
TTTACGCAACCCCACACTCAACAGGACTCTGCGTCTTCACTCTTTCCTAACAACCCTAAACATAACCCTAACCGCAACAAGAAGCAGAACCCGAGTTAGACCCGAAAAAACACGTACGGTGCCACTTTCTGCCATCAAAAAGTGCTCTCAGCGGAAGCCTTTGGGTACACCTGAACTCCCTGGGGGAGCCTTTACGCAACCCCACACTCAACAGGACTCTGCGTCTTCACTCTTTCCTAACAACCCTAAACATAACCCTAACCGCAACAAGAAGCTCAACCCGAGTTAGACCCGAAAAAACACGTACGGTGCCACTTTCTGCCATCAAAAAGTGCTCTCAGCGGAAGCCTTTGGGTACACCTGAACTCCCTGGGGGAGCCTTTACGCAACCCCACACTCAACAGGACTCTGCGTCTTCACTCTTTCCTAACAACCCTAAACATAACCCTAACCGCAACAAGAAGCTGAACCCGAGTTAGACCCGAAAAAACACGTACGGTGTCACTTTCTGCCATCAAAAAGTGCTCTCAGCGGAAGGCTTTGGGTACACCTGAACTCCCTGGGGGAGCCTTTACGCAACCCCACACTCAACAGGACTCTGCGTCTTCACTCTTTCCTAACAACCCTAAACATAACCCTAACCGCAACAAGAAGCTCAACCCGAGTTAGACCCGAAAAAACACGTACGGTGCCACTTTCTGCCATCAAAAAGTGCTCTCAGCGGAAGCCTTTGGGTACACCTGAACTCCCTGGGGGAGCCTTTACGCAACCCCACACTCAACAGGACTCTGCGTCTTCACTCTTTCCTAACAACCCTAAACATAACCCTAACCGCAACAAGAAGCTGAACCCGAGTTAGACCCGAAAAAACACGTACGGTGCCACTTTCTGCCATCAAAAAGTGCTCTCAGCGGAAGCCTTTGGGTACACCTGAACTCCCTGGGGGAGCCTTTACGCAACCCCACACTCAACAGGACTCTGCGTCTTCACTCTTTCCTAACAACCCTAAACATAACCCTAACCGCAACAAGAAGCTGAACCTGAGTTAGACCCGAAAAAACACGTACGGTGCCACTTTCTGCCATCCAAAAGTGCTCTCAGCGGAAGCCTTTGGGTACACCTGAACTCCCTGGGGGAGCCTTTACGCAACCCCACACTCAACAGGACTCTGCGTCTTCACTCTTTCCTAACAACCCTAAACATAACCCTAACCGCAACAAGAAGCTGAACCCGAGTTAGACCCGAAAAAACACGTACGGTGCCACTTTCTGCCATCAAAAAGTGCTCTCAGCGGAAGCCTTTGGGTACACCTGAACTCCCTGGGGGAGCCTTTACGCAATCCCACACTCAACAGGACTCTGCGTCTTCACTCTTTCCTAACAACCCTAAACATAACCCTAACCGCAACAAGAAGCTGAACCTGAGTTAGACCCGAAAAAACACGTACGGTGCCACTTTCTGCCATCAAAAAGTGCTCTCAGCGGAAGCCTTTGGGTACACCTGAACTCCCTGGGGGAGCCTTTACGCAACCCCACACTCAACAGGACTCTGCGTCTTCACTCTTTCCTAACAACCCTAAACATAACCCTAACCGGAACAAGAAGCTGAACCCGAGTTAGACCCGAAAAAACACGTACGGTGCCACTTTCTGCCATCAAAAAGTGCTCTCAGCGGAAGCCTTTGGGTACACCTGAACTCCCTGGGGGAGCCTTTACGCAACCCCACACTCAACAGGACTCTGCGTCTTCACTCTTTCCTAACAACCCTAAACATAACCCTAACCGCATCAAGAAGCTGAACCCGAGTTAGACCCGAAAAAACACGTACGGTGCCACTTTCTGCCATCAAAAAGTGCTCTCAGCGGAAGCCTTTGGCTACACCTGAACTCCCTGGGGGAGCCTTTACGCAACCCCACACTCAACAGGACTCTGCGTCTTCACTGTTTCCTAACAACCCTAAACATAACCCTAACCGGAACAAGAAGCTGAACCCGAGTTAGACCCGAAAAAACACGTACGGTGCCACTTTCTGCCATCAAAAAGTGCTCTCAGCGGAAGCCTTTGGGTACACCTGAACTCCCTGGGGGAGCCTTTACGCAACCCCACACTCAACAGGACTCTGCGTCTTCACTCTTTCCTAACAACCCTAAACATAACCCTAACCGCAACAAGAAGCTGAACCCGAGTTAGACCCGAAAAAACACCTACGGTGCCACTTTCTGCCATCAAAAAGTGCTCTCAGCGGAAGCCTTTGGGTACACCTGAACTCCCTGGGGGAGCCTTTACGCAACCCCACACTCAACAGGACTCTGCGTCTTCACTCTTTCCAAACAACCCTAAACATAACCCTAACCGGAACAAGAAGCTGAACCCGAGTTAGACCCGAAAAAACACGTACGGTGCCACTTTCTGCCATCAAAAAGTGCTCTCAGTGGAAGCCTTTGGGTACACCTGAACTCCCTGGGGGAGCCTTTACGCAACCCCACACTCAACAGGACTCTGCGTCTTCACTCTTTCCTAACAACCCTAAACATAACCCTAACCGCAACAAGAAGCTGAACCCGAGTTAGACCCGAAAAAACACGTACGGTGCCACTTTCTGCCATCAAAAAGTGCTCTCAGCGGAAGCCTTTGGGAACACCTGAACTCCCTGGGGGAGCCTTTACGCAACCCCACACTCAACAGGACTCTGCGTCTTCACCCTTTCCTAACAACCCTAAACATAACCCTAACCGGAACAAGAAGCTGAACCCGAGTTAGACCCGAAAAAACACGTACGGTGCCACTTTCTGCCATCAAAAAGTGCTCTCAGCGGAAGCCTTTGGGTACACCTGAACTCCCTGGGGGAGCCTTTACGCAAACCCACACTCAACAGGACTCTGCGTCTTCACTCTTTCCTAACAACCCTAAACATAACCCTAACCGCAACAAGAAGCTCAACCCGAGTTAGACCCGAAAAAACACGTACGGTGCCACTTTCTGCCATCAAAAAGTGCTCTCAGCGGAAGCCTTTGGGTACACCTGAACTCCCTGGGGGAGCCTTTACGCAACCCCACACTCAACAGGACTCTGCGTCTTCACTCTTTCCTAACAACCCTAAACATAACCCTAACCGCAACAAGAAGCTGAACCCGAGTTAGACCCGAAAAAACAGGTACGGTGCCACTTTCTGCCATCAAAAAGTGCTCTCAGCGGAAGCCTTTGGGTACACCTGAACTCCCTGGGGGAGCCTTTACGCAACCCCACACTCAACAGGACTCTGCGTCTTCACTCTTTCCTAACAACCCTAAACATAACCCTAACCGCAACAAGAAGCTGAACCCGAGTTAGACCCGAAAAAACACGTACGGTGCCACTTTCTGCCATCAAAAAGTGCTCTGAGCGGAAGCCTTTGGGTACACCTGAACTCCCTGGGGGAGCCTTTACGCAACCCCACACTCAACAGGACTCTGCGTCTTCACTCTTTCCTAACAACCCTAAACATAACCCTAACCGCAACAAGAAGCTGAACCCGAGTTAGACCCGAAAAAACACGTACGGTGCCACTTTCTGCCATCAAAAAGTGCTCTCAGCGGAAGCCTTTGGGTACACCTGAACTCCCTGGGGGAGCCTTTACGCAACCCCACACTCAACAGGACTCTGCGTCTTCACTCTTTCCTAACAACCCTAAACATAACCCTAACCGCAACAAGAAGCTGAACCCGAGTTAGACCCGAAAAAACACGTACGGTGCCACTTTCTGCCATCCAAAAGTGCTCTCAGCGGAAGCCTTTGGGTACACCTGAACTCCCTGGGGGAGCCTTTACGCAACCCCACACTCAACAGGACTCTGCGTCTTCACTGTTTCCTAACAACCCTAAACATAACCCTAACCGCAACAAGAAGCTGAACCCGAGTTAGACCCGAAAAAACACGTACGGTGCCACTTTCTGCCATCAAAAAGTGCTCTGAGCGGAAGCCTTTGGGTACACCTGAACTCCCTGGGGGAGCCTTTACGCAACCCCACACTCAACAGGACTCTGCGTCTTCACTCTTTCCTAACAACCCTAAACATAACCCTAACCGCAACAAGAAGCTGAACCCGAGTTAGACCCGAAAAAACACGTACGGTGCCACTTTCTGCCATCAAAAAGTGCTCTCAGCGGAAGCCTTTGGGTACACCTGAACTCCCTGGGGGAGCCTTTACGCAACCCCACACTCAACAGGACTCTGCGTCTTCACTCTTTCCAAACAACCCTAAACATAACCCTAACCGGAACAAGAAGCTGAACCCGAGTTAGACCCGAAAAAACACGTACGGTGCCACTTTCTGCCATCAAAAAGTGCTCTCAGTGGAAGCCTTTGGGTACACCTGAACTCCCTGGGGGAGCCTTTACGCAACCCCACACTCAACAGGACTCTGCGTCTTCACTCTTTCCTAACAACCCTAAACATAACCCTAACCGCAACAAGAAGCTGAACCCGAGTTAGACCCGAAAAAACACGTACGGTGCCACTTTCTGCCATCAAAAAGTGCTCTCAGCGGAAGCCTTTGGGAACACCTGAACTCCCTGGGGGAGCCTTTACGCAACCCCACACTCAACAGGACTCTGCGTCTTCACCCTTTCCTAACAACCCTAAACATAACCCTAACCGGAACAAGAAGCTGAACCCGAGTTAGACCCGAAAAAACACGTACGGTGCCACTTTCTGCCATCAAAAAGTGCTCTCAGCGGAAGCCTTTGGGTACACCTGAACTCCCTGGGGGAGCCTTTACGCAAACCCACACTCAACAGGACTCTGCGTCTTCACTCTTTCCTAACAACCCTAAACATAACCCTAACCGCAACAAGAAGCTCAACCCGAGTTAGACCCGAAAAAACACGTACGGTGCCACTTTCTGCCATCAAAAAGTGCTCTCAGCGGAAGCCTTTGGGAACACCTGAACTCCCTGGGGGAGCCTTTACGCAACCCCACACTCAACAGGACTCTGCGTCTTCACTCTTTCCTAACAACCCTAAACATAACCCTAACCGCAACAAGAAGCTCAACCCGAGTTAGACCCGAAAAAACACGTACGGTGCCACTTTCTGCCATCAAAAAGTGCTCTCAGCGGAAGCCTTTGGGTACACCTGAACTCCCTGGGGGAGCCTTTACGCAACCCCACACTCAACAGGACTCTGCGTCTTCACTCTTTCCTAACAACCCTAAACATAAGCCTAACCGGAACAAGAAGCTCAACCCGAGTTAGACCCGAAAAAACACGTACGGTGCCACTTTCTGCCATCAAAAAGTGCTCTCAGCGGAAGCCTTTGGGTACACCTGAACTCCCTGGGGGAGCCTTTATGCAACCCCACACTCAACAGGACTCTGCGTCTTCACTCTTTCCTAACAACCCTAAACATAACCCTAACCGCAACAAGAAGCTCAACCCGAGTTAGACCCGAATAAACACGTACGGTGTCACTTTCTGCCATCAAAAAGTGCTCTCAGCGGAAGCCTTTGGGTACACCTGAACTCCCTGGGGGAGCCTTTATGCAACCCCACACTCAACAGGACTCTGCGTCTTCACTCTTTCCTAACAACCCTAAACATAACCCTAACCGCAACAAGAAGCTCAACCCGAGTTAGACCCGAAAAAACACGTACGGTGCCACTTTCTGCCATCAAAAAGTGCTCTCAGCGGAAGCCTTTGGGAACACCTGAACTCCCTGGGGGAGCCTTTACGCAACCCCACACTCAACAGGACTCTGCGTCTTCACCCTTTCCTAACAACCCTAAACATAACCCTAACCGGAACAAGAAGCTGAACCCGAGTTAGACCCGAAAAAACACGTACGGTGCCACTTTCTGCCATCAAAAAGTGCTCTCAGCGGAAGCCTTTGGGTACACCTGAACTCCCTGGGGGAGCCTTTACGCAAACCCACACTCAACAGGACTCTGCGTCTTCACTCTTTCCTAACAACCCTAAACATAACCCTAACCGCAACAAGAAGCTCAACCCGAGTTAGACCCGAAAAAACACGTACGGTGCCACTTTCTGCCATCAAAAAGTGCTCTCAGCGGAAGCCTTTGGGAACACCTGAACTCCCTGGGGGAGCCTTTACGCAACCCCACACTCAACAGGACTCTGCGTCTTCACTCTTTCCTAACAACCCTAAACATAACCCTAACCGCAACAAGAAGCTCAACCCGAGTTAGACCCGAAAAAACACGTACGGTGCCACTTTCTGCCATCAAAAAGTGCTCTCAGCGGAAGCCTTTGGGTACACCTGAACTCCCTGGGGGAGCCTTTACGCAACCCCACACTCAACAGGACTCTGCGTCTTCACTCTTTCCTAACAACCCTAAACATAAGCCTAACCGGAACAAGAAGCTCAACCCGAGTTAGACCCGAAAAAACACGTACGGTGCCACTTTCTGCCATCAAAAAGTGCTCTCAGCGGAAGCCTTTGGGTACACCTGAACTCCCTGGGGGAGCCTTTATGCAACCCCACACTCAACAGGACTCTGCGTCTTCACTCTTTCCTAACAACCCTAAACATAACCCTAACCGCAACAAGAAGCTCAACCCGAGTTAGACCCGAATAAACACGTACGGTGTCACTTTCTGCCATCAAAAAGTGCTCTCAGCGGAAGCCTTTGGGTACACCTGAACTCCCTGGGGGAGCCTTTATGCAACCCCACACTCAACAGGACTCTGCGTCTTCACTCTTTCCTAACAACCCTAAACATAACCCTAACCGCAACAAGAAGCTCAACCCGAGTTAGACCCGAAAAAACACGTACGGTGCCACTTTCTGCCATCAAAAAGTGCTCTCAGCGGAAGGAAGCCTTTGGGTACACCTGAACTCCCTGGGGGAGCCTTTACGCAACCCCACACTCAACAGGACTCTGCGTCTTCACTCTTTCCTAACAACCCTAAACATAACCCTAACCGCAACAAGAAGCAGAACCCGAGTTAGACCCGAAAAAACACGTACGGTGCCACTTTCTGCCATTAAAAAGTGCTCTCAGTGGAAGCCTTTGGATACACCTGAACTCCCTGGGGGAGCCTTTACACAACCCCACACTCAACAGGACTCTGCGTCTTCACTCTTTCCTAACAACCCTAAACATAACCCTAACCGCAACAAGAAGCTGAACCCGAGTTAGACCCGAAAAAACACGTACGGTGCCACTTTCTGCCATCCAAAAGTGCTCTCAGCGGAAGCCTTTGGGTACACCTGAACTCCCTGGGGGAGCCTTTACGCAACCCCACACTCAACAGGACTCTGCGTCTTCACTCTTTCCTAACAACCCTAACATAACCCTAACCGGAACAAGAAGCTGAACCTGAGTTAGACCCGAAAAAACACGTACGGTGCCACTTTCTGCCATCAAAAAGTGCTCTCAGCGGAAGCCTTTGGGTACACCTGAACTCCCTGGGGGAGCCTTTACGCAACCCCACACTCAACAGGACTCTGCGTCTTCACTCTTTCCTAACAACCCTAAACATAACCCTAACCGCAACAAGAAGCTGAACCCGAGTTAGACCCGAAAAAACACGTACGGTGCCACTTTCTGCCATCAAATAGTGCTCTCAGCGGAAGCCTTTGGGTACACCTGAACTCCCTGGGGGAGCCTTTACGCAACCCCACACTCAACAGGACTCTGCGTCTTCACTCTTTCCTAACAACCCTAAACATAACCCTAACCGGAACAAGAAGCTGAACCCGAGTTAGACCCGAAAAAACACGTACGGTGCCACTTTCTGCCATCCAAAAGTGCTCTCAGCGGAAGCCTTTGGGAACACCTGAACTCCCTGGGGGAGCCTTTACGCAACCCCACACTCAACAGGACTCTGCGTCTTCACTCTTTCCTAACAACCCTAAACATAAGCCTAACCGCAACAAGAAGCTCAACCCGAGTTAGACCCGAAAAAACACGTACGGTGCCACTTTCTGCCATCAAAAAGTGCTCTCAGCGGAAGCCTTTGGGTACACCTGAACTCCCTGGGGGAGCCTTTACGCAACCCCACACTCAACAGGACTCTGCGTCTTCACTCTTTCCTAACAACCCTAAACATAACCCTAACCGCAACAAGAAGCTGAACCCGAGTTAGACCCGAAAAAACACGTACGGTGCCACTTTCTGCCATCAAAAAGTGCTCTCAGCGGAAGCCTTTGGGTACACCTGAACTCCCTGGGGGAGCCTTTATGCAACCCCACACTCAACAGGACTCTGCGTCTTCACTCTTTCCTAACAACCCTAAACATAACCCTAACCGCAACAAGAAGCTGAACCCGAGTTAGACCCGAAAAAACATGTACGGTGCCACTTTCTGCCATCAAAAAGTGCTCTGAGCGGAAGCCTTTGGGTACACCTGAACTCCCTGGGGGAGCCTTTACGCAACCCCACACTCAACAGGACTCTGCGTCTTCACTCTTTCCTAACAACCCTAAACATAACCCTAACCGGAACAAGAAGCTGAACCCGAGTTAGACCCGAAAAAACACGTACGGTGCCACTTTCTGCCATCAAAAAGTGCTCTCAGTGGAAGCCTTTGGGTACACCTGAACTCCCTGGGGGAGCCTTTACGCAACCCCACACTCAACAGGACTCTGCGTCTTCACTCTTTCCTAACAACCCTAAACATAACCCTAACCGCAACAAGAAGCTGAACCCGAGTTAGACCCGAAAAAACACGTACGGTGCCACTTTCTGCCATCAAAAAGTGCTCTCAGCGGAAGCCTTTGGGTACACCTGAACTCCCTGGGGGAGCCTTTACGCAACCGCACACTCAACAGGACTCTGCGTCTTCACTCTTTCCTAACAACCCTAAACATAACCCTAACCGCAACAAGAAGCTGAACCCGAGTTAGACCCGAAAAAACACGTACGGTGCCACTTTCTGCCATCAAAAAGTGCTCTCAGCGGAAGCCTTTGGGTACACCTGAACTCCCTGGGGGAGCCTTTACGCAACCCCACACTCAACAGGACTCTGCGTCTTCACTCTTTCCTAACAACCCTAAACATAACCCTAACCGCAACAAGAAGCTGAACCCGAGTTAGACCCGAAAAAACACGTACGGTGCCACTTTCTGCCATCAAAAAGTGCTCTCAGCGGAAGCCTTTGGGTACACCTGAACTCCCTGGGGGAGCCTTTACGCAACCCCACACTCAACAGGACTCTGCGTCTTCACTCTTTCCTAACAACCCTAAACATAACCCTAACCGCAACAAGAAGCTGAACCCGAGTTAGACCCGAAAAAACACGTACGGTGCCACTTTCTGCCATCAAAAAGTGCTCTCAGCGGAAGCCTTTGGGTACACCTGAACTCCCTGGGGGAGCCTTTACGCAACCCCACACTCAACAGGACTCTGCGTCTTCACTCTTTCCTAACAACCCTAAACATAACCCTAACCGCAACAAGAAGCTGAACCCGAGTTAGACCCGAAAAAACACGTACGGTGCCACTTTCTGCCATCAAAAAGTGCTCTCAGCGGAAGCCTTTGGGTACACCTGAACTCCCTGGGGGAGCCTTTACGCAACCCCACACTCAACAGGACTCTGCGTCTTCACTCTTTCCTAACAACCCTAAACATAACCCTAACCGGAACAAGAAGCTGAACCAGAGTTAGACCCGAAAAAACACGTACGGTGCCACTTTCTGCCATCAAAAAGTGCTCTCAGCGGAAGCCTTTGGGTACACCTGAACTCCCTGGGGGAGCCTTTACGCAACCCCACACTCAACAGGACTCTGCGTCTTCACTCTTTCCTAACAACCCTAAACATAACCCTAACCGCAACAAGAAGCTGAACCCGAGTTAGACCCGAAAAAACACGTACGGTGCCACTTTCTGCCATCCAAAAGTGCTCTCAGCGGAAGCCTTTGGGTACACCTGAACTCCCTGGGGGAGCCTTTACGCAACCCCACACTCAACAGGACTCTGCGTCTTCACTCTTTCCTAACAACCCTAAACATAACCCTAACCGGAACAAGAAGCTGAACCCGAGTTAGACCCGAAAAAACACGTACGGTGCCACTTTCTGCCATCAAAAAGTGCTCTCAGTGGAAGACTTTGGGTACACCTGAACTCCCTGGGGGAGCCTTTACGCAACCCCACACTCAACAGGACTCTGCGTCTTCACTCTTTCCTAACAACCCTAAACATAACCCTAACCGGAACAAGAAGCTGAACCCGAGTTAGACCCGAAAAAACACGTACGGTGCCACTTTCTGCCATCAAAAAGTGCTCTCAGCGGAAGCCTTTGGGTACACCTGAACTCCCTGGGGGAGCCTTTACGCAACCCCACACTCAACAGGACTCTGCGTCTTCACTCTTTCCTAACAACCCTAAACATAACCCTAACCGCAACAAGAAGCTCAACCCGAGTTAGACCCGAAAAAACACGTACGGTGCCACTTTCTGCCATCAAAAAGTGCTCTGAGCGGAAGCCTTTGGGTACACCTGAACTCCCTGGGGGAGCCTTTACGCAACCGCACACTCAACAGGACTCTGCGTCTTCACTCTTTCCTAACAACCCTAAACATAAGCCTAACCGGAACAAGAAGCTGAACCCGAGTTAGACCCGAAAAAACACGTACGGTGCCACTTTCTGCCATCCAAAAGTGCTCTCAGCGGAAGCCTTTGGGTACACCTGAACTCCCTGGGGGAGCCTTTACGCAACCCCACACTCAACAGGACTCTGCGTCTTCACTCTTTCCTAACAACCCTAAACATAAGCCTAACCGGAACAAGAAGCTGAACCCGAGTTAGACCCGAAAAAACACGTACGGTGCCACTTTCTGCCATCAAAAAGTGCTCTCAGCGGAAGCCTTTGGGTACACCTGAACTCCCTGGGGGAGCCTTTACGCAACCCCACACTCAACAGGACTCTGCGTCTTCACTCTTTCCTAACAACCCTAAACATAACCCTAACCGCAACAAGAAGCTCAACCCGAGTTAGACCCGAAAAAACACGTACGGTGCCACTTTCTGCCATCAAAAAGTGCTCTCAGCGGAAGCCTTTGGGTACACCTGAACTCCCTGGGGGAGCCTTTACGCAACCCCACACTCAACAGGACTCTGCGTCTTCACTCTTTCCTAACAACCCTAAACATAACCCTAACCGCAACAAGAAGCTGAACCCGAGTTAGACCCGAAAAAACACGTACGGTGCCACTTTCTGCCATCAAAAAGTGCTCTCAGTGGAAGCCTTTGGGTACACCTGAACTCCCTGGGGGAGCCTTTACGCAACCCCACACTCAACAGGACTCTGCGTCTTCACTCTTTCCTAACAACCCTAAACATAACCCTAACCGCAACAAGAAGCTGAACCCGAGTTAGACCCGAAAAAACACGTACGGTGCCACTTTCTGCCATCAAAAAGTGCTCTCAGCGGAAGCCTTTGGGTACACCTGAACTCCCTGGGGGAGCCTTTACGCAACCGCACACTCAACAGGACTCTGCGTCTTCACTCTTTCCTAACAACCCTAAACATAACCCTAACCGCAACAAGAAGCTCAACCCGAGTTAGACCCGAAAAAACACGTACGGTGCCACTTTCTGCCATCAAAAAGTGCTCTCAGCGGAAGCCTTTGGGTACACCTGAACTCCCTGGGGGAGCCTTTACGCAACCCCACACTCAACAGGACTCTGCGTCTTCACTCTTTCCTAACAACCCTAAACATAACCCTAACCGCAACAAGAAGCTGAACCCGAGTTAGACCCGAAAAAACACGTACGGTGCCACTTTCTGCCATCAAAAAGTGCTCTCAGCGGAAGCCTTTGGGTACACCTGAACTCCCTGGGGGAGCCTTTACGCAACCCCACACTCAACAGGACTCTGCGTCTTCACTCTTTCCTAACAACCCTAAACATAACCCTAACCGCAACAAGAAGCTGAACCCGAGTTAGACCCGAAAAAACACGTACGGTGCCACTTTCTGCCATCAAAAAGTGCTCTCAGCGGAAGCCTTTGGGTACACCTGAACTCCCTGGGGGAGCCTTTACGCAACCCCACACTCAACAGGACTCTGCGTCTTCACTCTTTCCTAACAACCCTAAACATAACCCTAACCGCAACAAGAAGCTGAACCCGAGTTAGACCCGAAAAAACACGTACGGTGCCACTTTCTGCCATCAAAAAGTGCTCTCAGCGGAAGCCTTTGGGTACACCTGAACTCCCTGGGGGAGCCTTTACGCAACCCCACACTCAACAGGACTCTGCGTCTTCACTCTTTCCTAACAACCCTAAACATAACCCTAACCGGAACAAGAAGCTGAACCAGAGTTAGACCCGAAAAAACACGTACGGTGCCACTTTCTGCCATCAAAAAGTGCTCTCAGCGGAAGCCTTTGGGTACACCTGAACTCCCTGGGGGAGCCTTTACGCAACCCCACACTCAACAGGACTCTGCGTCTTCACTCTTTCCTAACAACCCTAAACATAACCCTAACCGCAACAAGAAGCTGAACCCGAGTTAGACCCGAAAAAACACGTACGGTGCCACTTTCTGCCATCCAAAAGTGCTCTCAGCGGAAGCCTTTGGGTACACCTGAACTCCCTGGGGGAGCCTTTACGCAACCCCACACTCAACAGGACTCTGCGTCTTCACTCTTTCCTAACAACCCTAAACATAACCCTAACCGGAACAAGAAGCTGAACCCGAGTTAGACCCGAAAAAACACGTACGGTGCCACTTTCTGCCATCAAAAAGTGCTCTCAGTGGAAGACTTTGGGTACACCTGAACTCCCTGGGGGAGCCTTTACGCAACCCCACACTCAACAGGACTCTGCGTCTTCACTCTTTCCTAACAACCCTAAACATAACCCTAACCGCAACAAGAAGCTGAACCCGAGTTAGACCCGAAAAAACACGTACGGTGCCACTTTCTGCCATCAAAAAGTGCTCTCAGCGGAAGCCTTTGGGTACACCTGAACTCCCTGGGGGAGCCTTTACGCAACCCCACACTCAACAGGACTCTGCGTCTTCACTCTTTCCTAACAACCCTAAACATAACCCTAACCGGAACAAGAAGCTGAACCCGAGTTAGACCCGAAAAAACACGTACGGTGCCACTTTCTGCCATCCAAAAGTGCTCTCAGCGGAAGCCTTTGGGTACACCTGAACTCCCTGGGGGAGCCTTTACGCAACCCCACACTCAACAGGACTCTGCGTCTTCACTCTTTCCTAACAACCCTAAACATAAGCCTAACCGGAACAAGAAGCTGAACCCGAGTTAGACCCGAAAAAACACGTACGGTGCCACTTTCTGCCATCAAAAAGTGCTCTCAGCGGAAGCCTTTGGGTACACCTGAACTCCCTGGGGGAGCCTTTACGCAACCCCACACTCAACAGGACTCTGCGTCTTCACTCTTTCCTAACAACCCTAAACATAACCCTAACCGCAACAAGAAGCTCAACCCGAGTTAGACCCGAAAAAACACGTACGGTGCCACTTTCTGCCATCAAAAAGTGCTCTCAGCGGAAGCCTTTGGGTACACCTGAACTCCCTGGGGGAGCCTTTACGCAACCCCACACTCAACAGGACTCTGCGTCTTCACTCTTTCCTAACAACCCTAAACATAACCCTAACCGCAACAAGAAGCTGAACCCGAGTTAGACCCGAAAAAACACGTACGGTGCCACTTTCTGCCATCAAAAAGTGCTCTGAGCGGAAGCCTTTGGGTACACCTGAACTCCCTGGGGGAGCCTTTACGCAACCCCACACTCAACAGGACTCTGCGTCTTCACTCTTTCCTAACAACCCTAAACATAACCCTAACCGGAACAAGAAGCTGAACCCGAGTTAGACCCGAAAAAACACGTACGGTGCCACTTTCTGCCATCAAAAAGTGCTCTCAGCGGAAGCCTTTGGGAACACCTGAACTCCCTGGGGGAGCCTTTACGCAACCCCACACTCAACAGGACTCTGCGTCTTCACTCTTTCCTAACAACCCTAAACATAACCCTAACCGCAACAAGAAGCTGAACCCGAGTTAGACCCGAAAAAACACGTACGGTGCCACTTTCTGCCATCAAAAAGTGCTCTCAGTGGAAGCCTTTGGGTACACCTGAACTCCCTGGGGGAGCCTTTACGCAACCCCACACTCAACAGGACTCTGCGTCTTCACTCTTTCCTAACAACCCTAAACATAACCCTAACCGCAACAAGAAGCTGAACCCGAGTTAGACCCGAAAAAACACGTACGGTGCCACTTTCTGCCATCAAAAAGTGCTCTCAGCGGAAGCCTTTGGGTACACCTGAACTCCCTGGGGGAGCCTTTACGCAACCGCACACTCAACAGGACTCTGCGTCTTCACTCTTTCCTAACAACCCTAAACATAACCCTAACCGCAACAAGAAGCTCAACCCGAGTTAGACCCGAAAAAACACGTACGGTGCCACTTTCTGCCATCAAAAAGTGCTCTCAGCGGAAGCCTTTGGGTACACCTGAACTCCCTGGGGGAGCCTTTACGCAACCCCACACTCAACAGGACTCTGCGTCTTCACTCTTTCCTAACAACCCTAAACATAACCCTAACCGCAACAAGAAGCTGAACCCGAGTTAGACCCGAAAAAACACGTACGGTGCCACTTTCTGCCATCAAAAAGTGCTCTCAGCGGAAGCCTTTGGGTACACCTGAACTCCCTGGGGGAGCCTTTACGCAACCCCACACTCAACAGGACTCTGCGTCTTCACTCTTTCCTAACAACCCTAAACATAACCCTAACCGCAACAAGAAGCTGAACCCGAGTTAGACCCGAAAAAACACGTACGGTGCCACTTTCTGCCATCAAAAAGTGCTCTCAGCGGAAGCCTTTGGGTACACCTGAACTCCCTGGGGGAGCCTTTACGCAACCCCACACTCAACAGGACTCTGCGTCTTCACTCTTTCCTAACAACCCTAAACATAACCCTAACCGCAACAAGAAGCTGAACCCGAGTTAGACCCGAAAAAACACGTACGGTGCCACTTTCTGCCATCAAAAAGTGCTCTCAGCGGAAGCCTTTGGGTACACCTGAACTCCCTGGGGGAGCCTTTACGCAACCCCACACTCAACAGGACTCTGCGTCTTCACTCTTTCCTAACAACCCTAAACATAACCCTAACCGGAACAAGAAGCTGAACCAGAGTTAGACCCGAAAAAACACGTACGGTGCCACTTTCTGCCATCAAAAAGTGCTCTCAGCGGAAGCCTTTGGGTACACCTGAACTCCCTGGGGGAGCCTTTACGCAACCCCACACTCAACAGGACTCTGCGTCTTCACTCTTTCCTAACAACCCTAAACATAACCCTAACCGCAACAAGAAGCTGAACCCGAGTTAGACCCGAAAAAACACGTACGGTGCCACTTTCTGCCATCCAAAAGTGCTCTCAGCGGAAGCCTTTGGGTACACCTGAACTCCCTGGGGGAGCCTTTACGCAACCCCACACTCAACAGGACTCTGCGTCTTCACTCTTTCCTAACAACCCTAAACATAACCCTAACCGGAACAAGAAGCTGAACCCGAGTTAGACCCGAAAAAACACGTACGGTGCCACTTTCTGCCATCAAAAAGTGCTCTCAGTGGAAGACTTTGGGTACACCTGAACTCCCTGGGGGAGCCTTTACGCAACCCCACACTCAACAGGACTCTGCGTCTTCACTCTTTCCTAACAACCCTAAACATAACCCTAACCGGAACAAGAAGCTGAACCCGAGTTAGACCCGAAAAAACACGTACGGTGCCACTTTCTGCCATCAAAAAGTGCTCTCAGCGGAAGCCTTTGGGTACACCTGAACTCCCTGGGGGAGCCTTTACGCAACCCCACACTCAACAGGACTCTGCGTCTTCACTCTTTCCTAACAACCCTAAACATAACCCTAACCGGAACAAGAAGCTGAACCCGAGTTAGACCCGAAAAAACACGTACGGTGCCACTTTCTGCCATCCAAAAGTGCTCTCAGCGGAAGCCTTTGGGTACACCTGAACTCCCTGGGGGAGCCTTTACGCAA
Source organism: Anser brachyrhynchus (assembly GCF_964034855.1). NCBI lineage: Eukaryota > Metazoa > Chordata > Aves > Anseriformes > Anatidae > Anser > Anser brachyrhynchus. The sequence continues at coordinate 517,132 of NW_027664060.1, forward strand.
CCCCACACTCAACAGGACTCTGCGTCTTCACTCTTTCCTAACAACCCTAAACATAAGCCTAACCGGAACAAGAAGCTGAACCCGAGTTAGACCCGAAAAAACACGTACGGTGCCACTTTCTGCCATCAAAAAGTGCTCTCAGCGGAAGCCTTTGGGTACACCTGAACTCCCTGGGGGAGCCTTTACGCAACCCCACACTCAACAGGACTCTGCGTCTTCACTCTTTCCTAACAACCCTAAACATAACCCTAACCGCAACAAGAAGCTCAACCCGAGTTAGACCCGAAAAAACACGTACGGTGCCACTTTCTGCCATCAAAAAGTGCTCTCAGCGGAAGCCTTTGGGTACACCTGAACTCCCTGGGGGAGCCTTTACGCAACCCCACACTCAACAGGACTCTGCGTCTTCACTCTTTCCTAACAACCCTAAACATAACCCTAACCGCAACAAGAAGCTGAACCCGAGTTAGACCCGAAAAAACACGTACGGTGCCACTTTCTGCCATCAAAAAGTGCTCTGAGCGGAAGCCTTTGGGTACACCTGAACTCCCTGGGGGAGCCTTTACGCAACCCCACACTCAACAGGACTCTGCGTCTTCACTCTTTCCTAACAACCCTAAACATAACCCTAACCGGAACAAGAAGCTGAACCCGAGTTAGACCCGAAAAAACACGTACGGTGCCACTTTCTGCCATCAAAAAGTGCTCTCAGCGGAAGCCTTTGGGAACACCTGAACTCCCTGGGGGAGCCTTTACGCAACCCCACACTCAACAGGACTCTGCGTCTTCACTCTTTCCTAACAACCCTAAACATAAGCCTAACCGGAACAAGAAGCTCAACCCGAGTTAGACCCGAAAAAACACGTACGGTGCCACTTTCTGCCATCAAAAAGTGCTCTCAGCGGAAGCCTTTGGGTACACCTGAACTCCCTGGGGGAGCCTTTACGCAACCCCACACTCAACAGGACTCTGCGTCTTCACTCTTTCCTAACAACCCTAAACATAACCCTAACCGCAACAAGAAGCTCAACCCGAGTTAGACCCGAAAAAACACGTACGGTGCCACTTTCTGCCATCAAATAGTGCTCTCAGCGGAAGCCTTTGGGTACACCTGAACTCCCTGGGGGAGCCTTTACGCAACCCCACACTCAACAGGACTCTGCGTCTTCACTCTTTCCTAACAACCCTAAACATAACCCTAACCGCAACAAGAAGCTGAACCCGAGTTAGACCCGAAAAAACATGTACGGTGCCACTTTCTGCCATCAAAAAGTGCTCTGAGCGGAAGCCTTTGGGTACACCTGAACTCCCTGGGGGAGCCTTTACGCAACCCCACACTCAACAGGACTCTGCGTCTTCACTCTTTCCTAACAACCCTAAACATAACCCTAACCGGAACAAGAAGCTGAACCCGAGTTAGACCCGAAAAAACACGTACGGTGCCACTTTCTGCCATCAAAAAGTGCTCTCAGCGGAAGCCTTTGGGTACACCTGAACTCCCTGGGGGAGCCTTTACGCAACCCCACACTCAACAGGACTCTGCGTCTTCACTCTTTCCTAACAACCCTAAACATAACCCTAACCGCAACAAGAAGCTGAACCCGAGTTAGACCCGAAAAAACACGTACGGTGCCACTTTCTGCCATCAAAAAGTGCTCTCAGCGGAAGCCTTTGGGTACACCTGAACTCCCTGGGGGAGCCTTTACGCAACCCCACACTCAACAGGACTCTGCGTCTTCACTCTTTCCTAACAACCCTAAACATAACCCTAACCGCAACAAGAAGCTGAACCCGAGTTAGACCCGAAAAAACACGTACGGTGCCACTTTCTGCCATCAAAAAGTGCTCTCAGCGCAAGCCTTTGGGTACACCTGAACTCCCTGGGGGAGCCTTTACGCAACCCCACACTCAACAGGACTCTGCGTCTTCACTCTTTCCTAACAACCCTAAACATAACCCTAACCGCAACAAGAAGCTGAACCCGAGTTAGACCCGAAAAAACACGTACGGTGCCACTTTCTGCCATCAAAAAGTGCTCTCAGCGGAAGCCTTTGGGTACACCTGAACTCCCTGGGGGAGCCTTTACGCAACCCCACACTCAACAGGACTCTGCGTCTTCACTCTTTCCTAACAACCCTAAACATAACCCTAACCGGAACAAGAAGCTGAACCCGAGTTAGACCCGAAAAAACACGTACGGTGCCACTTTCTGCCATCAAAAAGTGCTCTCAGTGGAAGCCTTTGGGTACACCTGAACTCCCTGGGGGAGCCTTTACGCAACCCCACACTCAACAGGACTCTGCGTCTTCACTCTTTCCTAACAACCCTAAACATAACCCTAACCGCAACAAGAAGCTGAACCCGAGTTAGACCCGAAAAAACACGTACGGTGCCACTTTCTGCCATCAAAAAGTGCTCTCAGCGGAAGCCTTTGGGTACACCTGAACTCCCTGGGGGAGCCTTTACGCAACCCCACACTCAACAGGACTCTGCGTCTTCACTCTTTCCTAACAACCCTAAACATAACCCTAACCGCAACAAGAAGCTGAACCCGAGTTAGACCCGAAAAAACACGTACGGTGCCACTTTCTGCCATCAAAAAGTGCTCTCAGCGGAAGCCTTTGGGTACACCTGAACTCCCTGGGGGAGCCTTTACGCAACCCCACACTCAACAGGACTCTGCGTCTTCACTCTTTCCTAACAACCCTAAACATAACCCTTACCGCAACAAGAAGCTGAACCCGAGTTAGACCCGAAAAAACACGTACGGTGCCACTTTCTGCCATCAAAAAGTGCTCTCAGCGGAAGCCTTTGGGTACACCTGAACTCCCTGGGGGAGCCTTTACGCAACCCCACACTCAACAGGACTCTGCGTCTTCACTCTTTCCTAACAACCCTAAACATAACCCTAACCGCAACAAGAAGCTGAACCCGAGTTAGACCCGAAAAAACACGTACGGTGCCACTTTCTGCCATCAAAAAGTGCTCTCAGCGGAAGCCTTTGGGTACACCTGAACTCCCTGGGGGAGCCTTTACGCAACCCCACACTTAACAGGACTCTGCGTCTTCACTCTTTCCTAACAACCCTAAACATAACCCTAACCGCAACAAGAAGCTGAACCTGAGTTAGACCCGAAAAAACACGTACGGTGCCACTTTCTGCCATCAAAAAGTGCTCTCAGCGGAAGCCTTTGGGTACACCTGAACTCCCTGGGGGAGCCTTTACGCAACCCCACACTCAACAGGACTCTGCGTCTTCACTCTTTCCTAACAACCCTAAACATAACCCTAACCGCAACAAGAAGCTCAACCCGAGTTAGACCCGAAAAAACACGTACGGTGCCACTTTCTGCCATCAAAAAGTGCTCTGAGCGGAAGCCTTTGGGTACACCTGAACTCCCTGGGGGAGCCTTTACGCAACCCCACACTCAACAGGACTCTGCGTCTTCACTCTTTCCTAACAACCCTAAACATAACCCTAACCGCAACAAGAAGCTGAACCCGAGTTAGACCCAAAAAAACACGTACGGTGCCACTTTCTGCCATCAAAAAGTGCTCTCAGCGGAAGCCTTTGGGTACACCTGAACTCCCTGGGGGAGCCTTTACGCAACCCCACACTCAACAGGACTCTGCGTCTTCACTCTTTCCTAACAACCCTAAACATAACCCTAACCGCAACAAGAAGCTAAACCCGAGTTAGACCCGAAAAAACACGTACGGTGCCACTTTCTGCCATCCAAAAGTGCTCTCAGCGGAAGCCTTTGGGTACACCTGAACTCCCTGGGGGAGCCTTTACGCAACCCCACACTCAACAGGACTCTGCGTCTTCACTCTTTCCTAACAACCCTAAACATAACCCTAACCGCAACAAGAAGCTGAACCTGAGTTAGACCCGAAAAAACACGTACGGTGCCACTTTCTGCCATCAAAAAGTGCTCTGAGCGGAAGCCTTTGGGTACACCTGAACTCCCTGGGGGAGCCTTTACGCAACCCCACACTCAACAGGACTCTGCGTCTTCACTCTTTCCTAACAACCCTAAACATAACCCTAACCGCAACAAGAAGCTGAACCCGAGTTAGACCCGAAAAAACACGTACGGTGCCACTTTCTGCCATCAAAAAGTGCTCTCAGCGGAAGCCTTTGGGTACACCTGAACTCCCTGGGGGAGCCTTTACGCAACCCCACACTCAACAGGACTCTGCGCCTTCACTCTTTCCTAACAACCCTAAACATAACCCTAACCGCAACAAGAAGCTCAACCCGAGTTAGACCCGAAAAAACACGTACGGTGCCACTTTCTGCCATCAAAAAGTGCTCTCAGCGGAAGCCTTTGGGTACACCTGAACTCCCTGGGGGAGCCTTTACGCAACCCCACACTCAACAGGACTCTGCGTCTTCACTCTTTCCTAACAACCCTAAACATAACCCTAACCGCAACAAGAAGCTCAACCCGAGTTAGACCCGAAAAAACACGTACGGTGCCACTTTCTGCCATCAAAAAGTGCTCTCAGCGGAAGCCTTTGGGTACACCTGAACTCCCTGGGGGAGCCTTTACGCAACCCCACACTCAACAGGACTCTGCGTCTTCACTCTTTCCTAACAACCCTAAACATAACCCTAACCGGAACAAGAAGCTGAACCCGAGTTAGACCCGAAAAAACACGTACGGTGCCACTTTCTGCCATCCAAAAGTGCTCTCAGCGGAAGCCTTTGGGTACACCTGAACTCCCTGGGGAAGCCTTTACGCAACCCCACACTCAACAGGACTCTGCGTCTTCACTCTTTCCTAACAACCCTAAACATAAGCCTAACCGGAACAAGAAGCTCAACCCGAGTTAGACTCGAAAAAACACGTACGGTGCCACTTTCTGCCATCAAAAAGTGCTCTCAGCGGAAGCCTTTGGGTACACCTGAACTCCCTGGGGGAGCCTTTACGCAACCCCACACTCAACAGGACTCTGCGTCTTCACTCTTTCCTAACAACCCTAAACATAACCCTAACCGCAACAAGAAGCTGAACCCGAGTTAGACCCGAAAAAACACGTACGGTGCCACTTTCTGCCATCAAAAAGTGCTCTGAGCGGAAGCCTTTGGGTACACCTGAACTCCCTGGGGGAGCCTTTACGCAACCCCACACTCAACAGGACTCTGCGTCTTCACTCTTTCCTAACAACCCTAAACATAACCCTAACCGCAACAAGAAGCTGAACCCGAGTTAGACCCGAAAAAACACGTACGGTGCCACTTTCTGCCATCAAAAAGTGCTCTCAGCGGAAGCCTTTGGGTACACCTGAACTCCCTGGGGGAGCCTTTACGCAACCCCACACTTAACAGGACTCTGCGTCTTCACTCTTTCCTAACAACCCTAAACATAACCCTAACCGCAACAAGAAGCTGAACCTGAGTTAGACCCGAAAAAACACGTACGGTGCCACTTTCTGCCATCAAAAAGTGCTCTCAGCGGAAGCCTTTGGGTACACCTGAACTCCCTGGGGGAGCCTTTACGCAACCCCACACTCAACAGGACTCTGCGTCTTCACTCTTTCCTAACAACCCTAAACATAACCCTAACCGCAACAAGAAGCTCAACCCGAGTTAGACCCGAAAAAACACGTACGGTGCCACTTTCTGCCATCAAAAAGTGCTCTCAGCGGAAGCCTTTGGGTACACCTGAACTCCCTGGGGGAGCCTTTACGCAACCCCACACTCAACAGGACTCTGCGTCTTCACTCTTTCCTAACAACCCTAAACATAACCCTAACCGCAACAAGAAGCTCAACCCGAGTTAGACCCGAAAAAACACGTACGGTGCCACTTTCTGCCATCAAAAAGTGCTCTCAGCGGAAGCCTTTGGGTACACCTGAACTCCCTGGGGGAGCCTTTACGCAACCCCACACTCAACAGGACTCTGCGTCTTCACTCTTTCCTAACAACCCTAAACATAACCCTAACCGCAACAAGAAGCTGAACCCGAGTTAGACCCGAAAAAACACGTACGGTGCCACTTTCTGCCATCAAAAAGTGCTCTCAGCGGAAGCCTTTGGGTACACCTGAACTCCCTGGGGGAGCCTTTACGCAACCCCACACTTAACAGGACTCTGCGTCTTCACTCTTTCCTAACAACCCTAAACATAACCCTAACCGCAACAAGAAGCTGAACCTGAGTTAGACCCGAAAAAACACGTACGGTGCCACTTTCTGCCATCAAAAAGTGCTCTCAGCGGAAGCCTTTGGGTACACCTGAACTCCCTGGGGGAGCCTTTACGCAACCCCACACTCAACAGGACTCTGCGTCTTCACTCTTTCCTAACAACCCTAAACATAACCCTAACCGCAACAAGAAGCTCAACCCGAGTTAGACCCGAAAAAACACGTACGGTGCCACTTTCTGCCATCAAAAAGTGCTCTCAGCGGAAGCCTTTGGGTACACCTGAACTCCCTGGGGGAGCCTTTACGCAACCCCACACTCAACAGGACTCTGCGTCTTCACTCTTTCCTAACAACCCTAAACATAACCCTAACCGCAACAAGAAGCTGAACCTGAGTTTGACCCGAAAAAACACGTACGGTGCCACTTTCTGCCATCCAAAAGTGCTCTCAGCGCAAGCCTTTGGGTACACCTGAACTCCCTGGGGGAGCCTTTACGCAACCCCACACTCAACAGGACTCTGCGTCTTCACTCTTTCCTAACAACCCTAAACATAACCCTAACCGCAACAAGAAGCTCAACCCGAGTTAGACCCGAAAAAACACGTACGGTGCCACTTTCTGCCATCAAAAAGTGCTCTGAGCGGAAGCCTTTGGGTACACCTGAACTCCCTGGGGGAGCCTTTACGCAACCCCACACTCAACAGGACTCTGCGCCTTCACTCTTTCCTAACAACCCTAAACATAACCCTAACCGCAACAAGAAGCTGAACCCGAGTTAGACCCAAAAAAACACGTACGGTGCCACTTTCTGCCATCAAAAAGTGCTCTCAGCGGAAGCCTTTGGGTACACCTGAACTCCCTGGGGGAGCCTTTACGCAACCCCACACTTAACAGGACTCTGCGTCTTCACTCTTTCCTAACAACCCTAAACATAACCCTAACCGCAACAAGAAGCTCAACCCGAGTTAGACCCGAAAAAACACGTACGGTGCCACTTTCTGCCATCAAAAAGTGCTCTCAGCGGAAGCCTTTGGGTACACCTGAACTCCCTGGGGGAGCCTTTACGCAACCCCACACTCAACAGGACTCTGCGTCTTCACTCTTTCCTAACAACCCTAAACATAACCCTAACCGCAACAAGAAGCTGAACCCGAGTTAGACCCGAAAAAACACGTACGGTGCCACTTTCTGCCATCCAAAAGTGCTCTCAGCGCAAGCCTTTGGGTACACCTGAACTCCCTGGGGGAGCCTTTACGCAACCCCACACTCAACAGGACTCTGCGTCTTCACTCTTTCCTAACAACCCTAAACATAACCCTAACCGCAACAAGAAGCTCAACCCGAGTTAGACCCGAAAAAACACGTACGGTGCCACTTTCTGCCATCAAAAAGTGCTCTGAGCAGAAGCCTTTGGGTACACCTGAACTCCCTGGGGGAGCCTTTACGCAACCCCACACTCAACAGGACTCTGCGCCTTCACTCTTTCCTAACAACCCTAAACATAACCCTAACCGGAACAAGAAGCTGAACCCGAGTTAGACCCAAAAAAACACGTACGGTGCCACTTTCTGGCATCAAAAAGTGCTCTCAGCGGAAGCCTTTGGGTACACCTGAACTCCCTGGGGGAGCCTTTACGCAACCCCACACTCAACAGGACTCTGCGTCTTCACTCTTTCCTAACAACCCTAAACATAACCCTAACCGCAACAAGAAGCTGAACCCGAGTTAGACCCGAAAAAACACGTACGGTGCCACTTTCTGCCATCCAAAAGTGCTCTCAGCGGAAGCCTTTGGGTACACCTGAACTCCCTGGGGGAGCCTTTACGCAACCCCACACTCAACAGGACTCTGCGTCTTCACTCTTTCCTAACAACCCTAAACATAACCCTAACCGCAACAAGAAGCTGAACCTGAGTTAGACCCGAAAAAACACGTACGGTGCCACTTTCTGCCATCAAAAAGTGCTCTGAGCGGAAGCCTTTGGGTACACCTGAACTCCCTGGGGGAGCCTTTACGCAACCCCACACTCAACAGGACTCTGCGTCTTCACTCTTTCCTAACAACCCTAAACATAAGCCTAACCGCAACAAGAAGCTGAACCCGAGTTAGACCCGAAAAAACACGTACGGTGCCACTTTCTGCCATCAAAAAGTGCTCTCAGCGGAAGCCTTTGGGTACACCTGAACTCCCTGGGGGAGCCTTTACGCAACCCCACACTCAACAGGACTCTGCGCCTTCACTCTTTCCTAACAACCCTAAACATAACCCTAACCGCAACAAGAAGCTCAACCCGAGTTAGACCCGAAAAAACACGTACGGTGCCACTTTCTGCCATCAAAAAGTGCTCTCAGCGGAAGCCTTTGGGTACACCTGAACTCCCTGGGGGAGCCTTTACGCAACCCCACACTCAACAGGACTCTGCGTCTTCACTCTTTCCTAACAACCCTAAACATAACCCTAACCGCAACAAGAAGCTCAACCCGAGTTAGACCCGAAAAAACACGTACGGTGCCACTTTCTGCCATCAAAAAGTGCTCTCAGCGGAAGCCTTTGGGTACACCTGAACTCCCTGGGGGAGCCTTTACGCAACCCCACACTCAACAGGACTCTGCGTCTTCACTCTTTCCTAACAACCCTAAACATAACCCTAACCGGAACAAGAAGCTGAACCCGAGTTAGACCCGAAAAAACACGTACGGTGCCACTTTCTGCCATCCAAAAGTGCTCTCAGCGGAAGCCTTTGGGTACACCTGAACTCCCTGGGGAAGCCTTTACGCAACCCCACACTCAACAGGACTCTGCGTCTTCACTCTTTCCTAACAACCCTAAACATAAGCCTAACCGGAACAAGAAGCTCAACCCGAGTTAGACCCGAAAAAACACGTACGGTGCCACTTTCTGCCATCAAAAAGTGCTCTCAGCGGAAGCCTTTGGGTACACCTGAACTCCCTGGGGGAGCCTTTACGCAACCCCACACTCAACAGGACTCTGCGTCTTCACTCTTTCCTAACAACCCTAAACATAACCCTAACCGCAACAAGAAGCTGAACCCGAGTTAGACCCGAAAAAACACGTACGGTGCCACTTTCTGCCATCAAAAAGTGCTCTCAGCGGAAGCCTTTGGGTACACCTGAACTCCCTGGGGGAACCTTTACGCAACCCCACACTCAACAGGACTCTGCGTCTTCACTCTTTCCTAACAACCCTAAACATAACCCTAACCGCAACAAGAAGCTGAACCCGAGTTAGACCCGAAAAAACACGTACGGTGCCACTTTCTGCCATCAAAAGTGCTCTGAGCGGAAGCCTTTGGGTACACCTGAACTCCCTGGGGGAGCCTTTACGCAACCCCACACTCAACAGGACTCTGCGTCTTCACTCTTTCCTAACAACCCTAAACATAACCCTAACCGCAACAAGAAGCTGAACCCGAGTTAGACCCGAAAAAACACGTACGGTGCCACTTTCTGCCATCCAAAAGTGCTCTCAGCGGAAGCCTTTGGGTACACCTGAACTCCCTGGGGGAGCCTTTACGCAACCCCACACTCAACAGGACTCTGCGTCTTCACTCTTTCCTAACAACCCTAAACATAACCCTAACCGCAACAAGAAGCTGAACCCGAGTTAGACCCGAAAAAACACGTACGGTGCCACTTTCTGCCATCAAAAAGTGCTCTCAGCGGAAGCCTTTGGGTACACCTGAACTCCCTGGGGGAGCCTTTACGCAACCCCACACTCAACAGGACTCTGCGTCTTCACTCTTTCCTAACAACCCTAAACATAACCCTAACCGCAACAAGAAGCTGAACCCGAGTTAGACCCGAAAAAACATGTACGGTGCCACTTTCTGCCATCAAAAAGTGCTCTCAGCGGAAGCCTTTGGGTACACCTGAACTCCCTGGGGGAGCCTTTACGCAACCCCACACTCAACAGGACTCTGCGTCTTCACTCTTTCCTAACAACCCTAAACATAACCCTAACCGCAACAAGAAGCTCACCCGAGTTAGACCCGAAAAAACACGTACGGTGCCACTTTCTGCCATCAAAAAGTGCTCTCAGCGGAAGCCTTTGGGTACACCTGAACTCCCTGGGGGAGCCTTTACGCAACCCCACACTTAACAGGACTCTGCGTCTTCACTCTTTCCTAACAACCCTAAACATAACCCTAACCGCAACAAGAAGCTGAACCTGAGTTAGACCCGAAAAAACACGTACGGTGCCACTTTCTGCCATCCAAAAGTGCTCTCAGCGCAAGCCTTTGGGTACACCTGAACTCCCTGGGGGAGCCTTTACGCAACCCCACACTCAACAGGACTCTGCGTCTTCACTCTTTCCTAACAACCCTAAACATAACCCTAACCGGAACAAGAAGCTCAACCCGAGTTAGACCCGAAAAAACACGTACGGTGCCACTTTCTGCCATCAAAAAGTGCTCTGAGCGGAAGCCTTTGGGTACACCTGAACTCCCTGGGGGAGCCTTTACGCAACCCCACACTCAACAGGACTCTGCGCCTTCACTCTTTCCTAACAACCCTAAACATAACCCTAACCGCAACAAGAAGCTGAACCCGAGTTAGACCCAAAAAAACACGTACGGTGCCACTTTCTGCCATCAAAAAGTGCTCTCAGCGGAAGCCTTTGGGTACACCTGAACTCCCTGGGGGAGCCTTTACGCAACCCCACACTCAACAGGACTCTGCGTCTTCACTCTTTCCTAACAACCCTAAACATAACCCTAACCGCAACAAGAAGCTCAACCCGAGTTAGACCCGAAAAAACACGTACGGTGCCACTTTCTGCCATCAAAAAGTGCTCTCAGCGGAAGCCTTTGGGTACACCTGAACTCCCTGGGGGAGCCTTTACGCAACCCCACACTCAACAGGACTCTGCGTCTTCACTCTTTCCTAACAACCCTAAACATAACCCTAACCGGAACAAGAAGCTGAACCCGAGTTAGACCCGAAAAAACACGTACGGTGCCACTTTCTGCCATCCAAAAGTGCTCTCAGCGGAAGCCTTTGGGTACACCTGAACTCCCTGGGGAAGCCTTTACGCAACCCCACACTCAACAGGACTCTGCGTCTTCACTCTTTCCTAACAACCCTAAACATAAGCCTAACCGGAACAAGAAGCTCAACCCGAGTTAGACCCGAAAAAACACGTACGGTGCCACTTTCTGCCATCAAAAAGTGCTCTGAGCGGAAGCCTTTGGGTACACCTGAACTCCCTGGGGGAGCCTTTACGCAACCCCACACTCAACAGGACTCTGCGTCTTCACTCTTTCCTAACAACCCTAAACATAACCCTAACCGCAACAAGAAGCTGAACCCGAGTTAGACCCGAAAAAACACGTACGGTGCCACTTTCTGCCATCAAAAAGTGCTCTGAGCGGAAGCCTTTGGGTACACCTGAACTCCCTGGGGGAGCCTTTACGCAACCCCACACTCAACAGGACTCTGCGTCTTCACTCTTTCCTAACAACCCTAAACATAACCCTAACCGCAACAAGAAGCTGAACCCGAGTTAGACCCGAAAAAACACGTACGGTGCCACTTTCTGCCATCCAAAAGTGCTCTCAGCGGAAGCCTTTGGGTACACCTGAACTCCCTGGGGGAGCCTTTACGCAACCCCACACTCAACAGGACTCTGCGTCTTCACTCTTTCCTAACAACCCTAAACATAACCCTAACCGCAACAAGAAGCTGAACCCGAGTTAGACCCGAAAAAACACGTACGGTGCCACTTTCTGCCATCAAAAAGTGCTCTCAGCGGAAGCCTTTGGGTACACCTGAACTCCCTGGGGGAGCCTTTACGCAACCCCACACTCAACAGGACTCTGCGTCTTCACTCTTTCCTAACAACCCTAAACATAACCCTAACCGCAACAAGAAGCTGAACCCGAGTTAGACCCGAAAAAACACGTACGGTGCCACTTTCTGCCATCCAAAAGTGCTCTCAGCGGAAGCCTTTGGGTACACCTGAACTCCCTGGGGGAGCCTTTACGCAACCCCACACTCAACAGGACTCTGCGTCTTCACTCTTTCCTAACAACCCTAAACATAACCCTAACCGGAACAAGAAGCTGAACCCGAGTTAGACCCGAAAAAACACGTACGGTGCCACTTTCTGCCATCAAAAAGTGCTCTCAGCGGAAGCCTTTGGGTACACCTGAACTCCCTGGGGGAGCCTTTACGCAACCCCACACTCAACAGGACTCTGCGTCTTCACTCTTTCCTAACAACCCTAAACATAACCCTAACCGGAACAAGAAGCTGAACCCGAGTTAGACCCGAAAAAACACGTACGGTGCCACTTTCTGCCATCAAAAAGTGCTCTCAGCGGAAGCCTTTGGGTACACCTGAACTCCCTGGGGGAGCCTTTACGCAACCCCACACTCAACAGGACTCTGCGTCTTCACTCTTTCCTAACAACCCTAAACATAACCCTAACCGGAACAAGAAGCTGAACCCGAGTTAGACCCGAAAAAACACGTACGGTGCCACTTTCTGCCATCAAAAAGTGCTCTGAGCGGAAGCCTTTGGGTACACCTGAACTCCCTGGGGGAGCCTTTACGCAACCCCACACTCAACAGGACTCTGCGTCTTCACTCTTTCCTAACAACCCTAAACATAACCCTAACCGGAACAAGAAGCTGAACCCGAGTTAGACCCGAAAAAACACGTACGGTGCCACTTTCTGCCATCAAAAAGTGCTCTCAGCGGAAGCCTTTGGGTACACCTGAACTCCCTGGGGGAGCCTTTACGCAACCCCACACTCAACAGGACTCTGCGTCTTCACTCTTTCCTAACAACCCTAAACATAACCCTAACCGCAACAAGAAGCTGAACCCGAGTTAGACCCGAAAAAACACGTACGGTGCCACTTTCTGCCATCAAAAAGTGCTCTGAGCGGAAGCCTTTGGGTACACCTGAACTCCCTGGGGGAGCCTTTACGCAACCCCACACTCAACAGGACTCTGCGTCTTCACTCTTTCCTAACAACCCTAAACATAACCCTAAACGCAACAAGAAGCTCAACCCGAGTTAGACCCGAAAAAACACGTACAGTGCCACTTTCTGCCATCAAAAAGTGCTCTGAGCGGAAGCCTTTGGGTACACCTGAACTCCCTGGGGGAGCCTTTACGCAACCCCACACTCAACAGGACTCTGCGTCTTCACTCTTTCCTAACAACCCTAAACATAACCCTAACCGCAACAAGAAGCTGAACCCGAGTTAGACCCGGAAAAACACGTACGGTGCCACTTTCTGCCATCAAAAAGTGCTCTCAGCGGAAGCCTTTGGGTACACCTGAACTCCCTGGGGGAGCCTTTACGCAACCGCACACTCAACAGGACTCTGCGTCTTCACTCTTTCCTAACAACCCTAAACATAACCCTAACCGGAACAAGAAGCTGAACCCGAGTTAGACCCGAAAAAACACGTACGGTGCCACTTTCTGCCATCAAAAAGTGCTCTCAGCGGAAGCCTTTGGGTACACCTGAACTCCCTGGGGGAGCCTTTACGCAACCCCACACTCAACAGGACTCTGCGTCTTCACTCTTTCCTAAAAGCCCTAAACATAAGCCTAACCGGAACAAGAAGCTCAACCCGAGTTAGACCCGAAAAAACACGTACGGTGCCACTTTCTGCCATCAAAAAGTGCTCTGAGCGGAAGCCTTTGGGTACACCTGAACTCCCTGGGGGAGCCTTTACGCAACCCCACACTCAACAGGACTCTGCGTCTTCACTCTTTCCTAACAACCCTAAACATAACCCTAACCGCAACAAGAAGCTGAACCCGAGTTAGACCCAAAAAAACACGTACGGTGCCACTTTCTGCCATCAAAAAGTGCTCTCAGCGGAAGCCTTTGGGTACACCTGAACTCCCTGGGGGAGCCTTTACGCAACCCCACACTCAACAGGACTCTGCGTCTTCACTCTTTCCTAACAACCCTAAACATAACCCTAACCGCAACAAGAAGCTGAACCCGAGTTAGACCCGAAAAAACACGTACGGTGCCACTTTCTGCCATCCAAAAGTGCTCTCAGCGGAAGCCTTTGGGTACACCTGAACTCCCTGGGGGAGCCTTTACGCAACCCCACACTCAACAGGACTCTGCGTCTTCACTCTTTCCTAACAACCCTAAACATAACCCTAACCGGAACAAGAAGCTGAACCCGAGTTAGACCCGAAAAAACACGTACGGTGCCACTTTCTGCCATCCAAAAGTGCTCTCAGCGGAAGCCTTTGGGTACACCTGAACTCCCTGGGGGAGCCTTTACGCAACCCCACACTCAACAGGACTCTGCGTCTTCACTCTTTCCTAACAACCCTAAACATAACCCTAACCGCAACAAGGAGCTCAACCCAAGTTAGACCCGAAAAAACACGTACGGTGCCACTTTCTGCCATCAAAAAGTGCTCTCAGCGGAAGCCTTTGGGTACACCTGAACTCCCTGGGGAAGCCTTTACGCAACCCCACACTCAACAGGACTCTGCGTCTTCACTCTTTCCTAACAACCCTAAACATAACCCTAACCGCAACAAGAAGCTGAACCCGAGTTAGACCCGAAAAAACACGTACGGTGCCACTTTCTGCCATCAAAAAGTGCTCTCAGCGGAAGCCTTTGGGTACACCTGAACTCCCTGGGGGAGCCTTTACGCAACCCCACACTCAACAGGACTCTGCGTCTTCACTCTTTCCTAACAACCCTAAACATAAGCCTAACCGGAACAAGAAGCTGAACCCGAGTTAGACCCGAAAAAACACGTACGGTGCCACTTTCTGCCATCAAAAAGTGCTCTCAGCGGAAGCCTTTGGGTACACCTGAACTCCCTGGGGGAGCCTTTACGCAACCCCACACTCAACAGGACTCTGCGTCTTCACTCTTTCCTAACAACCCTAAACATAAGCCTAACCGGAACAAGAAGCTCAACCCGAGTTAGACCCGAAAAAACACGTACGGTGCCACTTTCTGCCATCAAAAAGTGCTCTCAGCGGAAGCCTTTGGGTACACCTGAACTCCCTGGGGGAGCCTTTACGCAACCCCACACTCAACAGGACTCTGCGTCTTCACTCTTTCCTAACAACCCTAAACATAACCCTAACCGCAACAAGAAGCTGAACCCGAGTTAGACCCGAAAAAACACGTACGGTGCCACTTTCTGCCATCAAAAAGTGCTCTGAGCGGAAGCCTTTGGGTACACCTGAACTCCCTGGGGGAGCCTTTACGCAACCCCACACTCAACAGGACTCTGCGTCTTCACTCTTTCCTAACAACCCTAAAACATAAGCCTAACCGGAACAAGAAGCTGAACCCGAGTTAGACCCGAAAAAACACGTACGGTGCCACTTTCTGCCATCAAAAAGTGCTCTGAGCGGAAGCCTTTGGGTACACCTGAACTCCCTGGGGGAGCCTTTACGCAACCCCACACTCAACAGGACTCTGCGTCTTCACTCTTTCCTAACAACCCTAAACATAACCCTAACCGCAACAAGAAGCTCAACCCGAGTTAGACCCGAAAAAACACGTACGGTGCCACTTTCTGCCATCAAAAAGTGCTCTCAGCGGAAGCCTTTGGGTACACCTGAACTCCCTGGGGGAGCCTTTACGCAACCCCACACTCAACAGGACTCTGCGTCTTCACTCTTTCCTAACAACCCTAAACATAACCCTAAACGCAACAAGAAGCTCAACCCGAGTTAGACCCGAAAAAACACGTACAGTGCCACTTTCTGCCATCAAAAAGTGCTCTGAGCGGAAGCCTTTGGGTACACCTGAACTCCCTGGGGGAGCCTTTACGCAACCCCACACTCAACAGGACTCTGCGTCTTCACTCTTTCCTAACAACCCTAAACATAACCCTAACCGCAACAAGAAGCTCAACCCGAGTTAGACCCGAAAAAACACGTACGGTGCCACTTTCTGCCATCAAAAAGTGCTCTCAGCGGAAGCCTTTGGGTACACGTGAACTCCCTGGGGGAGCCTTTACGCAACCCCACACTCAACAGGACTCTGCGTCTTCACTCTTTCCTAACAACCCTAAACATAACCCTAACTGCAACAAGAAGCTCAACCCGAGTTAGACCCGAAAAAACAGGTACGGTGCCACTTTCTGCCATCAAAAAGTGCTCTTAGCGGAAGCCTTTGGGAACACCTGAACTCCCTGGGGGAGCCTTTACGCAACCCCACACTCAACAGGACTCTGCGTCTTCACTCTTTCCTAAAAACCCTAAACATAAGCCTAACCGGAACAAGAAGCTCAACCCGAGTTAGACCCGAAAAAACACGTACGGTGCCACTTTCTGCCATCAAAAAGTGCTCTCAGCGGAAGCCTTTGGGTACACCTGAACTCCCTGGGGGAGCCTTTACGCAACCCCACACTCAACAGGACTCTGCGTCTTCACTCTTTCCTAACAACCCTAAACATAACCCTAACCGCAACAAGAAGCTGAACCCGAGTTAGACCCGAAAAAACACGTACGGTGCCACTTTCTGCCATCAAAAAGTGCTCTGAGCGGAAGCCTTTGGGTACACCTGAACTCCCTGGGGGAGCCTTTACGCAACCCCACACTCAACAGGACTCTGCGTCTTCACTCTTTCCTAACAACCCTAAACATAACCCTAACCGCAACAAGAAGCTCAACCCGAGTTAGACCCGAAAAAACACGTACGGTGCCACTTTCTGCCATCTAAAAGTGCTCTCAGCGGAAGCCTTTGGGTACACCTGAACTCCCTGGGGGAGCCTTTACGTAACCGCACACTCAACAGGACTCTGCGTCTTCACTCTTTCCTAACAACCCTAAACATAACCCTAACCGCAACAAGAAGCTCAACCCGAGTTAGACCCGAAAAAACACGTACGGTGCCACTTTCTGCCATCCAAAAGTGCTCTGAGCGGAAGCCTTTGGGTACACCTGAACTCCCTGGGGGAGCCTTTACGCAACCCTACACTCAACAGGACTCTGCGTCTTCACTCTTTCCTAACAACCCTAAACATAACCCTAACCGCAACAAGAAGCTGAACCCGAGTTAGACCCGAAAAAACACGTACGGTGCCACTTTCTGCCATCAAAAAGTGCTCTCAGCGGAAGCCTTTGGGTACACCTGAACTCCCTGGGGGAGCCTTTACGCAACCGCACACTCAACAGGACTCTGCGTCTTCACTCTTTCCTAACAACCCTAAACATAACCCTAACCGCAACAAGAAGCTGAACCCGAGTTAGACCCGAAAAAACACGTACGGTGCCACTTTCTGCCATCAAAAAGTGCTCTTAGCGGAAGCCTTGGGAACACCTGAACTCCCTGGGGGAGCCTTTACGCAACCCCACACTCAACAGGACTCTGCGTCTTCACTCTTTCCTAACAACCCTAAACATAACCCTAACCGCAACAAGAAGCTCAACCCGAGTTAGACCCGAAAAAACACGTACGGTGCCACTTTCTGCCATCTAAAAGTGCTCTCAGCGGAAGCCTTTGGGTACACCTGAACTCCCTGGGGGAGCCTTTACGCAACCCCACACTCAACAGGACTCTGCGTCTTCACTCTTTCCTAACAACCCTAAACATAACCCTAACTGCAACAAGAAGCTCAACCCGAGTTAGACCCGAAAAAACACGTACGGTGCCACTTTCTGCCATCCAAAAGTGCTCTGAGCGGAAGCCTTTGGGTACACCTGAACTCCCTGGGGGAGCCTTTACGCAACCGCACACTCAACAGGACTCTGCGTCTTCACTCTTTCCTAACAACCCTAAACATAACCCTAACAGCAACAAGAAGCTCAACCCGAGTTAGACCCGAAAAAACACGTACGGTGCCACTTTCTGCCATCAAAAAGTGCTCTTAGCGGAAGCCTTGGGAACACCTGAACTCCCTGGGGGAGCCTTTACGCAACCCCACACTCAACAGGACTCTGCGTCTTCACTCTTTCCTAACAACCCTAAACATAAGCCTAACCGCAACAAGAAGCTGAACCCGAGTTAGACCCGAAAAAACACGTACGGTGCCACTTTCTGCCATCAAAAAGTGCTCTCAGCGGAAGCCTTTGGGTACACCTGAACTCCCTGGGGGAGCCTTTACGCAACCCCACACTCAACAGGACTCTGCGTCTTCACTCTTTCCTAACAACCCTAAACATAACCCTAACCGGAACAAGAAGCTGAACCTGAGTTAGACCCGAAAAAACACGTACGGTGCCACTTTCTGCCATCAAAAAGTGCTCTCAGCGGAAGCCTTTGGGTACACCTGAACTCCCTGGGGGAGCCTTTACGCAACCCCACACTCAACAGGACTCTGCGTCTTCACTCTTTCCTAACAACCCTAAACATAAGCCTAACCGCAACAAGAAGCTGAACCCGAGTTAGACCCGAAAAAACACGTACGGTGCCACTTTCTGCCATCAAAAAGTGCTCTCAGCGGAAGCCTTTGGGTACACCTGAACTCCCTGGGGGAGCCTTTACGCAACCCCACACTCAACAGGACTCTGCGTCTTCACTCTTTCCTAACAACCCTAAACATAACCCTAACCGCAACAAGAAGCTGAACCCGAGTTAGACCCGAAAAAACACGTACGGTGCCACTTTCTGCCATCAAAAAGTGCTCTCAGCGGAAGCCTTTGGGTACACCTGAACTCCCTGGGGGAGCCTTTACGCAACCCCACACTCAACAGGACTCTGCGTCTTCACTCTTTCCTAACAACCCTAAACATAACCCTAACCGCAACAAGAAGCTGAACCCGAGTTAGACCCGAAAAAACACGTACGGTGCCACTTTCTGCCATCAAAAAGTGCTCTCAGCGGAAGCCTTTGGGTACACCTGAACTCCCTGGGGGAGCCTTTACGCAACCCCACACTCAACAGGACTCTGCGTCTTCACTCTTTCCTAACAACCCTAAACATAACCCTAACTGCAACAAGAAGCTCAACCCGAGTTAGACCCGAAAAAACACGTACGGTGCCACTTTCTGCCATCAAAAAGTGCTCTCAGCGGAAGCCTTTGGGTACACCTGAACTCCCTGGGGGAGCCTTTACGCAACCCCACACTCAACAGGACTCTGCGTCTTCACTCTTTCCTAACAACCCTAAACATAACCCTAACTGCAACAAGAAGCTCAACCCGAGTTAGACCCGAAAAAACACGTACGGTGCCACTTTCTGCCATCAAAAAGTGCTCTTAGCGGAAGCCTTTGGGAACACCTGAACTCCCTGGGGGAGCCTTTACGCAACCCCACACTCAACAGGACTCTGCGTCTTCACTCTTTCCTAAAAACCCTAAACATAAGCCTAACCGGAACAAGAAGCTCAACCCGAGTTAGACCCGAAAAAACACGTACGGTGCCACTTTCTGCCATCAAAAAGTGCTCTCAGCGGAAGCCTTTGGGTACACCTGAACTCCCTGGGGGAGCCTTTACGCAACCCCACACTCAACAGGACTCTGCGTCTTCACTCTTTCCTAACAACCCTAAACATAACCCTAACCGCAACAAGAAGCTGAACCCGAGTTAGACCCGAAAAAACACGTACGGTGCCACTTTCTGCCATCAAAAAGTGCTCTGAGCGGAAGCCTTTGGGTACACCTGAACTCCCTGGGGGAGCCTTTACGCAACCCCACACTCAACAGGACTCTGCGTCTTCACTCTTTCCTAACAACCCTAAACATAACCCTAACCGCAACAAGAAGCTCAACCCGAGTTAGACCCGAAAAAACACGTACGGTGCCACTTTCTGCCATCTAAAAGTGCTCTCAGCGGAAGCCTTTGGGTACACCTGAACTCCCTGGGGGAGCCTTTACGCAACCGCACACTCAACAGGACTCTGCGTCTTCACTCTTTCCTAACAACCCTAAACATAACCCTAACTGCAACAAGAAGCTCAACCCGAGTTAGACCCGAAAAAACACGTACGGTGCCACTTTCTGCCATCAAAAAGTGCTCTGAGCGGAAGCCTTTGGGTACACCTGAACTCCCTGGGGGAGCCTTTACGCAACCCTACACTCAACAGGACTCTGCGTCTTCACTCTTTCCTAACAACCCTAAACATAACCCTAACCGCAACAAGAAGCTGAACCCGAGTTAGACCCGAAAAAACACGTACGGTGCCACTTTCTGCCATCAAAAAGTGCTCTCAGCGGAAGCCTTTGGGTACACCTGAACTCCCTGGGGGAGCCTTTACGCAACCGCACACTCAACAGGACTCTGCGTCTTCACTCTTTCCTAACAACCCTAAACATAACCCTAACCGCAACAAGAAGCTGAACCCGAGTTAGACCCGAAAAAACACGTACGGTGCCACTTTCTGCCATCAAAAAGTGCTCTTAGCGGAAGCCTTGGGAACACCTGAACTCCCTGGGGGAGCCTTTACGCAACCCCACACTCAACAGGACTCTGCGTCTTCACTCTTTCCTAACAACCCTAAACATAACCCTAACCGCAACAAGAAGCTCAACCCGAGTTAGACCCGAAAAAACACGTACGGTGCCACTTTCTGCCATCTAAAAGTGCTCTCAGCGGAAGCCTTTGGGTACACCTGAACTCCCTGGGGGAGCCTTTACGCAACCCCACACTCAACAGGACTCTGCGTCTTCACTCTTTCCTAACAACCCTAAACATAACCCTAACTGCAACAAGAAGCTCAACCCGAGTTAGACCCGAAAAAACACGTACGGTGCCACTTTCTGCCATCCAAAAGTGCTCTGAGCGGAAGCCTTTGGGTACACCTGAACTCCCTGGGGGAGCCTTTACGCAACCGCACACTCAACAGGACTCTGCGTCTTCACTTTTTCTTAACAACCCTAAACATAACCCTAACAGCAACAAGAAGCTCAACCCGAGTTAGACCCGAAAAAACACGTACGGTGCCACTTTCTGCCATCAAAAAGTGCTCTTAGCGGAAGCCTTGGGAACACCTGAACTCCCTGGGGGAGCCTTTACGCAACCCCACACTCAACAGGACTCTGCGTCTTCACTCTTTCCTAACAACCCTAAACATAAGCCTAACCGCAACAAGAAGCTGAACCCGAGTTAGACCCGAAAAAACACGTACGGTGCCACTTTCTGCCATCAAAAAGTGCTCTCAGCGGAAGCCTTTGGGTACACCTGAACTCCCTTGGGGAGCCTTTACGCAACCCCACACTCAACAGGACTCTGCGTCTTCACTCTTTCCTAACAACCCTAAACATAACCCTAACCGGAACAAGAAGCTGAACCTGAGTTAGACCCGAAAAAACACGTACGGTGCCACTTTCTGCCATCAAAAAGTGCTCTCAGCGGAAGCCTTTGGGTACACCTGAACTCCCTGGGGGAGCCTTTACGCAACCCCACACTCAACAGGACTCTGCGTCTTCACTCTTTCCTAACAACCCTAAACATAAGCCTAACCGCAACAAGAAGCTGAACCCGAGTTAGACCCGAAAAAACACGTACGGTGCCACTTTCTGCCATCAAAAAGTGCTCTCAGCGGAAGCCTTTGGGTACACCTGAACTCCCTGGGGGAGCCTTTACGCAACCCCACACTCAACAGGACTCTGCGTCTTCACTCTTTCCTAACAACCCTAAACATAACCCTAACCGCAACAAGAAGCTGAACCCGAGTTAGACCCGAAAAAACACGTACGGTGCCACTTTCTGCCATCAAAAAGTGCTCTGAGCGGAAGCCTTTGGGTACACCTGAACTCCCTGGGGGAGCCTTTACGCAACCCCACACTCAACAGGACTCTGCGTCTTCACTCTTTCCTAACAACCCTAAACATAACCCTAACCGCAACAAGAAGCTCAACCCGAGTTAGACCCGAAAAAACACGTACGGTGCCACTTTCTGCCATCAAAAAGTGCTCTCAGCGGAAGCCTTTGGGTACACCTGAACTCCCTGGGGGAGCCTTTACGCAACCCCACACTCAACAGGACTCTGCGTCTTCACTCTTTCCTAACAACCCTAAACATAACCCTAAACGCAACAAGAAGCTCAACCCGAGTTAGACCCGAAAAAACACGTACAGTGCCACTTTCTGCCATCAAAAAGTGCTCTGAGCGGAAGCCTTTGGGTACACCTGAACTCCCTGGGGGAGCCTTTACGCAACCCCACACTCAACAGGACTCTGCGTCTTCACTCTTTCCTAACAACCCTAAACATAACCCTAACCGCAACAAGAAGCTCAACCCGAGTTAGACCCGAAAAAACACGTACGGTGCCACTTTCTGCCATCAAAAAGTGCTCTCAGCGGAAGCCTTTGGGTACACCTGAACTCCCTGGGGGAGCCTTTACGCAACCCCACACTCAACAGGACTCTGCGTCTTCACTCTTTCCTAACAACCCTAAACATAACCCTAACTGCAACAAGAAGCTCAACCCGAGTTAGACCCGAAAAAACAGGTACGGTGCCACTTTCTGCCATCAAAAAGTGCTCTTAGCGGAAGCCTTTGGGAACACCTGAACTCCCTGGGGGAGCCTTTACGCAACCCCACACTCAACAGGACTCTGCGTCTTCACTCTTTCCTAAAAACCCTAAACATAAGCCTAACCGGAACAAGAAGCTCAACCCGAGTTAGACCCGAAAAAACACGTACGGTGCCACTTTCTGCCATCAAAAAGTGCTCTCAGCGGAAGCCTTTGGGTACACCTGAACTCCCTGGGGGAGCCTTTACGCAACCCCACACTCAACAGGACTCTGCGTCTTCACTCTTTCCTAACAACCCTAAACATAACCCTAACCGCAACAAGAAGCTGAACCCGAGTTAGACCCGAAAAAACACGTACGGTGCCACTTTCTGCCATCAAAAAGTGCTCTGAGCGGAAGCCTTTGGGTACACCTGAACTCCCTGGGGGAGCCTTTACGCAACCCCACACTCAACAGGACTCTGCGTCTTCACTCTTTCCTAACAACCCTAAACATAACCCTAACCGCAACAAGAAGCTCAACCCGAGTTAGACCCGAAAAAACACGTACGGTGCCACTTTCTGCCATCTAAAAGTGCTCTCAGCGGAAGCCTTTGGGTACACCTGAACTCCCTGGGGGAGCCTTTACGCAACCGCACACTCAACAGGACTCTGCGTCTTCACTCTTTCCTAACAACCCTAAACATAACCCTAACCGCAACAAGAAGCTCAACCCGAGTTAGACCCGAAAAAACACGTACGGTGCCACTTTCTGCCATCCAAAAGTGCTCTGAGCGGAAGCCTTTGGGTACACCTGAACTCCCTGGGGGAGCCTTTACGCAACCCTACACTCAACAGGACTCTGCGTCTTCACTCTTTCCTAACAACCCTAAACATAACCCTAACCGCAACAAGAAGCTGAACCCGAGTTAGACCCGAAAAAACACGTACGGTGCCACTTTCTGCCATCAAAAAGTGCTCTCAGCGGAAGCCTTTGGGTACACCTGAACTCCCTGGGGGAGCCTTTACGCAACCGCACACTCAACAGGACTCTGCGTCTTCACTCTTTCCTAACAACCCTAAACATAACCCTAACCGCAACAAGAAGCTGAACCCGAGTTAGACCCGAAAAAACACGTACGGTGCCACTTTCTGCCATCAAAAAGTGCTCTTAGCGGAAGCCTTGGGAACACCTGAACTCCCTGGGGGAGCCTTTACGCAACCCCACACTCAACAGGACTCTGCGTCTTCACTCTTTCCTAACAACCCTAAACATAACCCTAACCGCAACAAGAAGCTCAACCCGAGTTAGACCCGAAAAAACACGTACGGTGCCACTTTCTGCCATCTAAAAGTGCTCTCAGCGGAAGCCTTTGGGTACACCTGAACTCCCTGGGGGAGCCTTTACGCAACCCCACACTCAACAGGACTCTGCGTCTTCACTCTTTCCTAACAACCCTAAACATAACCCTAACTGCAACAAGAAGCTCAACCCGAGTTAGACCCGAAAAAACACGTACGGTGCCACTTTCTGCCATCCAAAAGTGCTCTGAGCGGAAGCCTTTGGGTACACCTGAACTCCCTGGGGGAGCCTTTACGCAACCGCACACTCAACAGGACTCTGCGTCTTCACTTTTTCTTAACAACCCTAAACATAACCCTAACAGCAACAAGAAGCTCAACCCGAGTTAGACCCGAAAAAACACGTACGGTGCCACTTTCTGCCATCAAAAAGTGCTCTTAGCGGAAGCCTTGGGAACACCTGAACTCCCTGGGGGAGCCTTTACGCAACCCCACACTCAACAGGACTCTGCGTCTTCACTCTTTCCTAACAACCCTAAACATAAGCCTAACCGCAACAAGAAGCTGAACCCGAGTTAGACCCGAAAAAACACGTACGGTGCCACTTTCTGCCATCAAAAAGTGCTCTCAGCGGAAGCCTTTGGGTACACCTGAACTCCCTGGGGGAGCCTTTACGCAACCCCACACTCAACAGGACTCTGCGTCTTCACTCTTTCCTAACAACCCTAAACATAACCCTAACCGGAACAAGAAGCTGAACCTGAGTTAGACCCGAAAAAACACGTACGGTGCCACTTTCTGCCATCAAAAAGTGCTCTCAGCGGAAGCCTTTGGGTACACCTGAACTCCCTGGGGGAGCCTTTACGCAACCCCACACTCAACAGGACTCTGCGTCTTCACTCTTTCCTAACAACCCTAAACATAAGCCTAACCGCAACAAGAAGCTGAACCCGAGTTAGACCCGAAAAAACACGTACGGTGCCACTTTCTGCCATCAAAAAGTGCTCTCAGCGGAAGCCTTTGGGTACACCTGAACTCCCTGGGGGAGCCTTTACGCAACCCCACACTCAACAGGACTCTGCGTCTTCACTCTTTCCTAACAACCCTAAACATAACCCTAACCGCAACAAGAAGCTGAACCCGAGTTAGACCCGAAAAAACACGTACGGTGCCACTTTCTGCCATCAAAAAGTGCTCTCAGCGGAAGCCTTTGGGTACACCTGAACTCCCTGGGGGAGCCTTTACGCAACCCCACACTCAACAGGACTCTGCGTCTTCACTCTTTCCTAACAACCCTAAACATAACCCTAACCGCAACAAGAAGCTGAACCCGAGTTAGACCCGAAAAAACACGTACGGTGCCACTTTCTGCCATCAAAAAGTGCTCTCAGCGGAAGCCTTTGGGTACACCTGAACTCCCTGGGGGAGCCTTTACGCAACCCCACACTCAACAGGACTCTGCGTCTTCACTCTTTCCTAACAACCCTAAACATAACCCTAACTGCAACAAGAAGCTCAACCCGAGTTAGACCCGAAAAAACACGTACGGTGCCACTTTCTGCCATCAAAAAGTGCTCTCAGCGGAAGCCTTTGGGTACACCTGAACTCCCTGGGGGAGCCTTTACGCAACCCCACACTCAACAGGACTCTGCGTCTTCACTCTTTCCTAACAACCCTAAACATAACCCTAACTGCAACAAGAAGCTCAACCCGAGTTAGACCCGAAAAAACACGTACGGTGCCACTTTCTGCCATCAAAAAGTGCTCTTAGCGGAAGCCTTTGGGAACACCTGAACTCCCTGGGGGAGCCTTTACGCAACCCCACACTCAACAGGACTCTGCGTCTTCACTCTTTCCTAAAAACCCTAAACATAAGCCTAACCGGAACAAGAAGCTCAACCCGAGTTAGACCCGAAAAAACACGTACGGTGCCACTTTCTGCCATCAAAAAGTGCTCTCAGCGGAAGCCTTTGGGTACACCTGAACTCCCTGGGGGAGCCTTTACGCAACCCCACACTCAACAGGACTCTGCGTCTTCACTCTTTCCTAACAACCCTAAACATAACCCTAACCGCAACAAGAAGCTGAACCCGAGTTAGACCCGAAAAAACACGTACGGTGCCACTTTCTGCCATCAAAAAGTGCTCTGAGCGGAAGCCTTTGGGTACACCTGAACTCCCTGGGGGAGCCTTTACGCAACCCCACACTCAACAGGACTCTGCGTCTTCACTCTTTCCTAACAACCCTAAACATAACCCTAACCGCAACAAGAAGCTCAACCCGAGTTAGACCCGAAAAAACACGTACGGTGCCACTTTCTGCCATCTAAAAGTGCTCTCAGCGGAAGCCTTTGGGTACACCTGAACTCCCTGGGGGAGCCTTTACGCAACCGCACACTCAACAGGACTCTGCGTCTTCACTCTTTCCTAACAACCCTAAACATAACCCTAACCGCAACAAGAAGCTCAACCCGAGTTAGACCCGAAAAAACACGTACGGTGCCACTTTCTGCCATCCAAAAGTGCTCTGAGCGGAAGCCTTTGGGTACACCTGAACTCCCTGGGGGAGCCTTTACGCAACCCTACACTCAACAGGACTCTGCGTCTTCACTCTTTCCTAACAACCCTAAACATAACCCTAACCGCAACAAGAAGCTGAACCCGAGTTAGACCCGAAAAAACACGTACGGTGCCACTTTCTGCCATCAAAAAGTGCTCTCAGCGGAAGCCTTTGGGTACACCTGAACTCCCTGGGGGAGCCTTTACGCAACCGCACACTCAACAGGACTCTGCGTCTTCACTCTTTCCTAACAACCCTAAACATAACCCTAACCGCAACAAGAAGCTGAACCCGAGTTAGACCCGAAAAAACACGTACGGTGCCACTTTCTGCCATCAAAAAGTGCTCTTAGCGGAAGCCTTTGGGTACACCTGAACTCCCTGGGGGAGCCTTTACGCAACCCCACACTCAACAGGACTCTGCGTCTTCACTCTTTCCTAACAACCCTAAACATAACCCTAACCGCAACAAGAAGCTCAACCCGAGTTAGACCCGAAAAAACACGTACGGTGCCACTTTCTGCCATCTAAAAGTGCTCTCAGCGGAAGCCTTTGGGTACACCTGAACTCCCTGGGGGAGCCTTTACGCAACCCCACACTCAACAGGACTCTGCGTCTTCACTCTTTCCTAACAACCCTAAACATAACCCTAACTGCAACAAGAAGCTCAACCCGAGTTAGACCCGAAAAAACACGTACGGTGCCACTTTCTGCCATCCAAAAGTGCTCTGAGCGGAAGCCTTTGGGTACACCTGAACTCCCTGGGGGAGCCTTTACGCAACCGCACACTCAACAGGACTCTGCGTCTTCACTTTTTCTTAACAACCCTAAACATAACCCTAACAGCAACAAGAAGCTCAACCCGAGTTAGACCCGAAAAAACACGTACGGTGCCACTTTCTGCCATCAAAAAGTGCTCTTAGCGGAAGCCTTGGGAACACCTGAACTCCCTGGGGGAGCCTTTACGCAACCCCACACTCAACAGGACTCTGCGTCTTCACTCTTTCCTAACAACCCTAAACATAAGCCTAACCGCAACAAGAAGCTGAACCCGAGTTAGACCCGAAAAAACACGTACGGTGCCACTTTCTGCCATCAAAAAGTGCTCTCAGCAGAAGCCTTTGGGTACACCTGAACTCCCTGGGGGAGCCTTTACGCAACCCCACACTCAACAGGACTCTGCGTCTTCACTCTTTCCTAACAACCCTAAACATAACCCTAACCGGAACAAGAAGCTGAACCTGAGTTAGACCCGAAAAAACACGTACGGTGCCACTTTCTGCCATCAAAAAGTGCTCTCAGCGGAAGCCTTTGGGTACACCTGAACTCCCTGGGGGAGCCTTTACGCAACCCCACACTCAACAGGACTCTGCGTCTTCACTCTTTCCTAACAACCCTAAACATAACCCTAACCGCAACAAGAAGCTGAACCCGAGTTAGACCCGAAAAAACACGTACGGTGCCACTTTCTGCCATCAAAAAGTGCT